>NW_004567156.1:1606836-1627356 GCF_000260355.1 Condylura cristata
CAATAAACATGGGGGTACAGGTATCTTTTTCAATCAGTGTTTTTGTGTCTTTTGGGTAGATACCTAGGAATGGGATTGCTGGGTTGTAGGGAAGCTCCATGTTAAGCAGTTTGAGGAACATCCAAACAGTTTTCCATAGTGGTTGTACTAGTTTGCATTCCCACCAGCAGTGCAGGAGAGTTCCTTTTTCTCTACATCCTCGCCAAAATTTGTTGTTGCTAGTTGTTTGGAGATGTGCCATTCTCACTGGGGTGAGGTGGTATCTCATTGTGGTTTTAATTTGCATTTCCCTTATTACAAGTGATGTTGAGCATTTTTTGATGTGCTTGTTGGCCATCTGCATTTCCTCTTTGGAGAAGTGTCTTTTTAGCTCTTCTGCCCATTTTTTGATAGGGTTGTTTATTTTTGTTGAGTTTCATCAGTTCTCTGTATATTTTTGTGATCAATCATTTATCGCTAGCTTTGTGTGAGAAAATGTTTTCCCAATCAGAGGGATGTCTCTCTGTTTTTTGCAATGTCTGTTTTGCTGTACAGAAGCTCTTTAACTTGATGTAGTCCCATCTATTTATCCTTGCCTTCACTATTGTTGCATTAGGTTCAGCATCTTTAAAGATGTCGCTGAAGTTTATGTCATGTAGTGTTTGACCCAACTTTCCTTCCAGGTATTTTATGGTTTCCGTTCTTATGTCTAGGTCTTTAATTCATTCGAGTTGATTTTTGTGAATGGAGTGAACTAGTGATCTAGTTTCATTTTGTTGCATGTAGCTTCCCAGTTTTCCCAGCACCATTTGCTGAACAAACTTTCTTTGTTCCATTGTATCTTCTTTTCTCCTTTGTCAAAGATTAGCTGTCTATAAAGCTGTGGGTTTATATCTGGGTTTTCTATCTGAATCCACTGGTCTGTATGTCTGTTCTTGTTCCAGTTCCATGCAGTTTTGATTATTATGGCTCTGTAGGATAGCTTGAAGTTTGAGATTGTAATGTCTCTATTTGAGGTCTTTTGTTGTTCCAGATGAATCTCATCAATATTTTTTCTATTTCTTTGAAGAATGTCACTGAGATTTTTATTGTGATGGCATTAAATCTGTATATTGCTTTTGGCAGGATGGCCATTTTGATGATGTTAATTCTCCTGATCCATGAGCAGGGGATGTCTTTCCAATTCATGGTGTCTTCTGGTATTTCTTTCTTTCTTTTTTTTTTTTAAAGATTTATTTATTTATTCATACAGAACTGGGGTATAGGCCAGAGATGTGGAAGGTGAGAAGATTCATCATAGACAGAGTGGGGAGCAGAACAGGCAGATCAACGAAGTATATTGCTGAGGGGAGCAGTGGGTGGGGCAGGAGAGGTCTGCCACACCATGTGGAGCTCCTCCAGGGCAGGCGGGGATCGTGTGGAAGTGACTTAAGCTTCTTAGTTCTGTGCTTTAACCCACTGTGTCACCAGGGAGGGCCTGGTATTTCTTTTAAAAGTGTTTTATAATTTTTTATGTAAAGGTCCTTTACCTCTTTTGTTAAGTTGACTTCCAGGCATTTGATTGTTTTTGTTTTAAAAAAAGCGGATTTTTTTTTTATTATTATTATTTCTGTTTCTTCTGATTGGTTGTTTGTGTATAGGAAGGCCTCTGATTTTTGTTATTGATTTTATATCCTGCTACCTTGCTAAACTTATTGATGGTTTTGATTAGTTTCTCTGTGGAGTTTTTAGGGTTTTTCAATGTAGATTAACATATCATCTGCAAATAAGGACAGTTTTACTTCTTCTTTCCCTATTTGGATTCCTTGTAGTTTTTTTCCTGTCTTATTGCTCTGGCTAAGACTTCCAATGTTATGTTGAAGGGCAGTGGTGATAGTCGACACCCTTGTCTTGTTCCTGATCTCAAGGGAAAGGCTTTCAGCTCTTCTCCATTGAGGATAATATTGGCTGTGGGTTTTTCATATGTAGCTTTTATCAAAATGTCCTTATTCTTTCTTCATAGAGGAAGGAGAGCTTCGCAGGGTAGAGTATTCTTGGTTGGCATTTAATGCTTTGGAGTTTGTTGGAGTATGTCCCTCCACTATCTTCTTGCCCATAGTGTTTCTTTGGAGAAGTCTGATGTCATCCAGATCAGTTTCTCTTTATAGATTATTTGTTTCTTCCCTCTTGTCATTCTCATTATCTTTTCCTTGTCTTGTATTCTTGGAAGTTTTATGATAATGTGTCTTGCTGTATTTCTCCTATCATCATTGTAGTGTGGGGTTCTTCTTGCTTCTTGGATGTCTACTTTCATCTCCTTCATGTTAGGGAAGTTCTCTTTTATCATCTCTGTGAATATTTTCTCTATTCCTTGGCCTTTCTCTTCACCTTCTGGGATACCTATAACTCTGATGTTTCCTTTCCTAATGGTACCAGATAGCTCTTGAAGTGTTTCTTCATTCCTTTTCCTTTATACTTCTCTTTCTTTTTTAATTCTCTTTGTTTCTGTGTCTTCGAGGGTGCTGATTCATTCTTCCATTTCATCTATTCTGTTTTCATTACTTTTCCTAGCATTCTTTATCGCCTCTAGTGGCCTTTTCATCACCTGCATTTCTTTTATTTCCTTTTTTTTTATGGCTCATTTTCTTTCTTCAGTTCATTGATTACTTGTCTCGTATTATTTTCATTTCTTTCATTCATTTCTTTGTATTCTTCAACTCCTTGATAGCTTGCCTCATTTCACTTTTTTCCTTCTCATCTTCCTTTTGTTTATCATGAAATTCTGAATTCTTTATCTGGTGGGCTGAGCAGTTCTTCTATTTCTTTGGTGGTTTCTGCTGATTGATCTTTTTGTGGTGAATTTTCCCCCTGTGGACTTGCTTGAATATTTGTTTGTCTTCTTTTCCCTGTTGTGTATTTTATAATACTTTCTATTCATTGAGAGACGGTGTTGCTATTATTGACCCACATTCTTTCTGGATATTCTTTCTGGGATGGCAGAGGGACTTCCAGGCACTTCAGTTGTGGAAGGTATTCTGAACTGAACCTTGTTTTGTTTCAATATCTCCTGTTTTTCCAGCCCCTACAGTGTGGAGTTATGTCTGTCGAATCTACCAGTGATGCTCAGGGTTCTCTTGTGGTGTTCAGGTTTTTCTGGTAACTCGTTGAGTCCTTGTCTCTCGAAGGTGCCTGTTGATCTTTGTAGCTTTCTGATGTCCTGGGTTCCCTCTATGCTTGGATGCATGCCCAGAGGTTGTGGTGCATTAGAAGTGTTGTAGCTGGGCCTGTGGTTGAGCTAGTCACTGGTTTTGTTTATTTTTTGAGCAATGTGAACCTTGCAAGGCAGTTCCTTACTGGCTCACATGTCTTCCGGCCATTGCTGTTCAGTAATGCCTTGAGTCCTAATTCTGCACACCCTCCAGTTGTGCAGGCTGTCAGACTTCCAACTTGCCCTTCAGGGCTCTTTGTGCCCACTCAGAGCTGTCTCTTCCTGAGCAGTCTTTTCCTACCACTTGGGGGAGTGTTAATGGGCCTGTTTTGATTCAGTCTAACTGTTGTTTTCTTTTTTCCCCCCTTTTATCTCAGGGGCTTTGTGAACTTGCTGGCCTCACCTTAGTGAGTAATGCTGGGAACAAACCTCCAGGCCTATGCTGTGGGGGTGGGTGAAAGTGTGAAAGCCTTGCAGCTGCCCTAGTCACCAGATCCCCATCCCCCAAGATTTACATGCACACTTTCGCAGTTTTTCCCCCACCCAGCTCAGTTCTACTCACCAAGCCAAATGAGCAGGAAGCCTCCATCTGTGGCTAGAGCCTGGGTGTTCCCCTGATGGATTGGAGTTGCAGTATTCCACTTTTCCTGTCTGTGGCGCCTCTGGATAGTAGTTCCCAGTCAGAACTCCCCAATCACCAATTCTCCCTCAGTTATCTTTCTTCTAGTGAGTCCAGGGTATTCTCATTTGGGTTGAAACTCGTAGCATGTAAGTCTATAGTCTGTTTTTATATATTCCTCAGCCTCTTTACTCTGCTGCCATTTTGACCATTCCCGAGCTGGTCGAGCTGGTCCATCAGCAGCTTTTCCCAGAGCCCAGGTGCTCAGGTCGGATCTGCAGTCTCAGCGGCTTTGTGCAGCGCCCAGGTGTTCCAGATCAGATTTGCAGTTTTTCCTCAGCCTGGGCTCCACTCACCGAGCTGAGCTGTCCCCCTTCACCGCCAGGGCTTTAGAGAGGGGCAAAGTGTTTCCTGCAGCCCACCAAACTTCCAGGTGCTTGAGTGTTCCTGGGAGGGGGTTACCAATGGGAACTCCCCAATCGCCCATTCTCCCTCAGTTATCTTCCTTCTAGTGAGTCCAGGGTGTTCTAATTTGGGTTGAAACTCGTAATATGTAAGTCTATATTCTGTTTTCAGTCCTAAATTCCTGAGCGATTCTGGATGCAGTGATCTCAGTGTCTTTACTCTGCAACCATCTTTCCAGATTTTCCTGTCATTCTAATTTTATTGCAAGCTGTGACATTCCCCTGGTGTGCAGTTCCACTCATTAATATTAATGACCCTTTGTGGAGTGAAGCTACGAATTTCTTCTGACAACATTTCATTCCCCAGGAACTACAATGAACTATGCAAGTTCTTGGACACATCCTAATCTCGTGCCTCAGGTTTAGGCTATGTTACATTACATGTTACATTACAAGCCCTCCTGATGATTGTGATGCTGAAGTCAGCACCACTGAGTCAGCCTTTTATTGAAGGCCCTGCTGTCAGGTGCATCCATGAATGTGGGAAAATCTTTGTCATTCTTTCTAGACCACAAATTGTGGTTCAATGATCATTCCCAGGCTCAGAATTTCACTATTCAATCCTTTATGTCAATAGCTTCCTCTTGGTCACCTTTTTGTACTTTACATATCTGTTCCTTGCTCTGGGTGTGTGTCTCAACTTTTCTAATTTGCATGTCTTTGTTCAGAGATATTCCAGGTGCTCGCCCCCTCAGACCCCATTGTGGCAGCAATGGGTGAGGATATCACATTGTCCTGCTTCCTGGACCCAGCCATGAGTGCAGAGAACATGGAGGTGAGATTGTTCAGGTCCAATATCTGGGAGTCAGTGCTCATCTATCAAGACCGACAGGAACAGAATGAGCAGCTGATGGCCCAGTATGCAGGGCGGACCTCGCTGATGAGGGAATTCCTCAGTGAGGGGGAGGCTTCTGTGACCATCCACAAGGTGAAGGTTGCTGACAATGGGCTGTACACCTGCTTCTTCAGCAACGGTGTCTTCTCTGACCAAGCCAGATTGGAGCTGCAGGTGGCAGGTTGGTGACATGTTAAATATCTCATGGAGTTTTGAAATTGGGGAGAAAATAAGGACAAAGCAATTTACTTTTTCATTTCATTTATGAGTAAGAAAAGAGTAATTAATTCATGTTTTATTAAATGCAAATATACAGGGTACCAATTAAATGTCTGGCCCTGTTCTAAACATCAGCAATTCTAATAAAGTCCTTCATTCTGTTTATATTTTTAGTGGGAGGTAGAGAAATTGCAATAAATAACCAGGGTATAGGCGATGTTAAGAGTGAGAAGTGATGATGACCAACACTGAAAGTTCAGGGGAAACAGGTCAGCATTGTTGGTCTGGGACTGAGGGCAATTTTCAGTAATAATTAGTAGCTGAGCCTGGTGCCATTGCAGGAAAGACTCCTGGGAAATATATCATACCTAGTAGTTATCTGATGTGTGGGTGCTCCTTTTTCCCCAGTTTCATAGACAGATAGTTTACATACATTATGTGTAAGTCTAAGACACACAGCATAATGACTGATTTATATACAGTAAAATGATGGCAACAATAGGTCAAATAACATCCATCTTCTATTACAGATAAAATAAAAAAAAAGGAAAACAGAAAAATTTTCTCATGAAAAAATAATCTTTGGAGTTAGTCTTTTAAACATTTTATACCTCTCACATAGTAATTTTAGTTGTCTATAGACATGTTATATATTACAGGGAAGGCAATTCATGTGGAGTGACAACTAGTGTGACTGACCAGGGGTGAGTGTGTGTGTGGTGTATTCTTGTCTCAAATGAAGTCTAATGATATCATCAGCAAGAGGCATAAAACTGGCCTAGGATGCTGCCCAGATAGTTTATTGGTTACCGTCAGAGTTCTTCACCCACGTGCACACCCACGTCCTCAGATTCTGCTGCACACGCACGGCAGGGATAACAGTCTGCGCGGGGGACGTCGAGGTTGAAGAGTCAGCGCATGTAGATGGTTGCAGCAAAACGTTCTCTCTCCCCTCTTATCCTTTCCAGCCTCCCTTTTATACCCTTAATCCCAGGATGTTGGCCTGGGGGCAGGAGGAAATCTCCCTCACATGTGCTACTGCTATCAGGGCGGATATTAATCAGTTGCCCAAAGGTTAAGCCACTCACACAGGTGGCAAGATGTTTTCTTCCTATTATGATCTTGTGCTTAAGCTCCGGGGGTGGTTGGCAGGCTCATCCCAGCTGGGGCCCAACACGATTCAGAAAAAAACCTGGGTTTTATTTAACAAACTGGGGACAAATAAAGAGTTACTGAGACAACGAATGGCTGTTTACCTCACCTGAAGTTGTGTCCAGTGTTTGAAAGCCCTGAACACAAACATCCCAAGATGGCATATTCCTGGCACTGATGATCTGGAGCACCTGCCAGCCAGACCATAGGCTGATCCAACTCACAAAGACAACAGAAGATACCACAGGGGATGCTCCTGGAGCTGCCAAGATGCCCCAGCCCAGCACCAGACAAATGATACTGGACACTGCAGCTGCTGTAGCCGAATGGTCTGAGAAACCGGCCACGCTCACAGCTCAGGGAGCAACCGTCACTGGATCTTCAACTTCCCTTCCATGCTGCAACAGCAGCAAATGAAACAGTTGCAGTTGCTCTGCTACCTGCAAAGCTGCTGAACTTTTCCTCTCTGATGCTGAGTACTGAAGCCTTCTCCACTGCCTTCAAAGGCCTACAACAGCCTTCTGGAAGATATGCATGGTGGGGCAGAAGTTGCTGATCCTGAAATTACTGAAGATCTAAAAATTTGAATTCCTGAATGTTAAATTCTGAAACCTGAACGTAGAACACCGAACCGCAGGGCTGCTTCTGCAGTCCTTATGTTTCTATCAGTTTCCACCCCACTGATAGCTTGTTGGCATTTTCCCTGGGGCTCCCCATCCTCACCAGCTCCCCCTTCTAAGGGGCGCCACCAGTCACAGTGGCACTTCCGGTTTATATATATATATGGTGAGAATTGGACAAGTGCTCCCCACGGGTGCAGCTGCAAACAGCGATGTACAAGACAATGGCACAGCAAGTAGTCATGGCAGTGACAGCACTCGTCAAGCTGCCAGTTGTCCACCAATGGAGGCATCAGCATTTTTAAAAGGGAAAGATGAAGCCTTTCTATATTCAGTGGAATCCTTGGGTTCCCCATTCCTCATCTGATCCATCCTCCTGCATAACGGCTGTCTTTTTTCTCCCTTTCTGTTCTTTTTTTTTTTTCATTTCCAGCTCTTCAATGCTTACATGAATCCCCAATCTATGCTGTGATGGACTTACTTTTACACTCTCCATTTCCCCTTTCCATTTCTTTCTGAAGACCATCTGTTTTTCCCAGTAGCTTTCCTCATTACAGAAAGCACATTGCTCTTTTCTTCAAGTATCTCTTGTCCCTTCTCTATTTCTTCTGAATTCTGTTCTGACTTCTCTTCATATAATACTGTTTCAGGCCCAGGTTTTCCTTCCCTCCTACTGCTATGCATTCTATTATTCCACTAATGGGGAAGTAGCCAATTCCACAACACCATCAATTTTTTCAACTTTCCCTTCTATCTGGAGCACATTGTGACATGAATACGTTCTACTATTCTTAGGTTCTCTGGGGCTTCAGTTTCTAAATCTCTGTAAGCGTGATAGGCCTGTTTTATTCTTTCCAAACATTCTGCAGCTCTTCATTTGGCCTTTGCTGCACCACCATGACCTTATTGAGACTCTTCTGTTTTGGGGTCCCCTGCCTGAGTCCTGCTAACAAGCACTTTTGGCAGTGTCCCAAGATTTCATAACTCCATTATTGGGACTCCTGACAGGGTCAGCCAGAGGAACAGCCTCATCCGCCTCTGGGTGCCTTGTTCCTCTAAGTGAGACGACCCACTTCTTCCCTGGCCTGCCCCTGACTGTCTCTGTTCACCCCATGTGAGTGGTGTATGCAGCATAGACAGCATGTCGGCCCAAGTGGATCGATGAGAGGCAAAAACAATGCAAACAATTCTACCATATTTTTAGGGTTTTGTCTATGGGAAAAGACAGAATTTTTCCAATTCATGAGACTTCCATTGCTAAAGGGACTATAAGATCAGTGATACCCAACAGGCTGACCATTTTCATTTAATCCCCCCCACTGGATATTGGTGAAGGGGGCTGTCCTGCCCCAGAGCTGTTTCTTTGACCATACTGATACTTCCTCTGCTATGGGAATGAGAAATTATTTCACTATTACTGCTGAAGGGCAGTGAAGCTTACAGAGCCCTCACAGCCTCCTCAGGAGGGGACCAGACACACAGAAGGGATTTTGTGCTGCTGGGTCTGAGGCTGCCACCATGAGTGTCCTTCCTTCCCTGCGCCTCCTTATCACCACTGTCAGGCAAATGGGTGAATCACTGTTCTCTGTGCCACCCAGTGGGCTCATTTGTTGTGAATTTGACATCCAGAGGACCAGCTCTCTGCTCTCCTCCAATCTCTTTATCTCTCCTTGCAGTTGTTTTTGCCCAAACACAGCCAAGAGGTCTCCATTAAACATAAATCCAACATTTGTGCTCATATTTCCACTCTGTGTCCATATAATCTCCAGTATTAAAGATGTTAACTTGTCAGTACTGGACTTTACAAAATTTGTCAACTCAAAATTTCTAATTGGGAAAACAGAAGCACATGGGGGTGGAGGAGAAGCAGAACTCCCATATGGATGGTTGACTGGTATTCAAGAAAAAAGAATTTTTCTGAACCAATTTCTTCTGGGTGTCTTGCAATTTCTTTGTGCTTTAAGGTGACCAACACGGGGCAGGATCCTTGGGCTGTTCCCCTGGGAGCGCCTCCTGGCTGGTTGCCAACTGATGTAAGGCAGCCCGGGGCACTCAAGTTGGCCAAGGACACTCAGTGTCCTAGTTTACTGTTCACTGTCCATGTTCTTCACCTGTCCACACAATTGCAAGACTACATAGGTTCAGAAAATAGCAATAATGTGATCTATTTAGCAAACCATGGAAAACAAAGACTATTGAGGTCACAAATGGTCATTTACCTTACCCTAAGTGTGTCCAGGGTTGTAACATCCTAAACACAGATGCTCCCAAGATGGCATCCTCCCACCCCTGAGGATGCTGAGCCCCTCTCCCGAGCAAAGACCACAAAAGATGGCGTCTTCCTGCCAGTAGGACCTGGAGCACGTAGGAGCCAGACAACTTAGCTGGGAGACAAGGAAACACGAGGAGAGATACTATGGAGCTGCTGAGATGCCGCAGCACCAGGCATGGGACACTCAGAGCAGCCTGGCAGCAGCAGAACCACCTATAAGCAGCCACACTCAGTGAAATGCCTGGCTGCGGGTTTGCAGCTTTCTGCTCCAGGCTATAAAAACAGCAAAACAGAAAAGCTTTATTCTCATGACTACCTGCAAGGCCTTCGAACTTCTCCTCTCTGAGGTCGGCTGCTGAGCCCTCTCCATGTCGTCTGGAGGACCACAACAGCCTCTGGGAGATCAGAGCAGCTTTGGAATGAGAGAAGAGCCTAAAATACTGAATTCCAAAGCCCTGAATCCCAGCCACTGAGTGTTGGACCGCTGACTCCTGAGGGCTTCTCCTGCAGGCCCTTGTATTCCTTATCAGAGGTTCCAGCCCTGCTGATACTTTGTTCCCCTTTCCCCGGGGCTTTTATCTACCACAAGCACCCCCTCCAGGGTGTGCCCCTGAAATGTGTCTGGCTTCAGTCTGGGTTACATTCAGGGCTGGAGGGAAGGGTGAGGAGGAGGGTGCTGTGAGGTGACAGCACTGTCATAGAAGGATGTTGTGAGTACGTGGCAGAGAGGTCAGGGTAGATGATTAATGCTACCAAAAGTTACTATAAAAATCCTCCATATGATCTAGGTATTTGCTCTGGGTCATCACTTTAGCAGACAAGGTCCCACAAAGGCCCTCAGAGTAGATAAAGAAGGGATGATGGAGCCCACAGACCTGTGACTGTGGTTAGTAGCAGAGGAGGGGGGGTCAGTCGCTGATAGAGGGGTCTGGGGTGCAGCTTGTGGGGTGTGTACGTGGAGCTTTTGAAGAGTTTCAGCACAGCAGTGCTTGGAGTAGGGACTCCGGCAGTTGGACAATGTCTGCGCGTGTGGATGCAGCCTCGGGGCAGAGGAGAGCGGCTCACACAGTGGCAGTGGGGATGAAGGCGCCATCAGTGGGGACTAGGAGTCAGACCCATTTATCAGCAACTGAGAAAGATAAACTCGTGCCGTTTGCAGCAACTGGATGGGATCATGGTTAGTGAAATAAGCCAGATGGAAAAAGGAAATTACTAGATGGTTTCACTCTTAGGAGGAATGTAGAGGATCCAAAGAATAGATCAGGGAGAAAAAAGCAAAAGAAATTCTAACAAAATAAATGCCAGATATGAATAAATGTTCAACATCACTCGTAATAAGGGAGATGCAAATTAAAACCAGTGAGAATGGCACATCTCCAAACAACTAGCAACAACAAATGTTGGCGAGGATGTGGAGAAAAAGGAACTCTCCTGCACTGCTGGTGGGAATGCAAACTAGTACAACCACTATGGAAAACTGTTTGGAGGTTCCTCAAACTGCTAAACATGGAGCTTCCCTACGACCCAGCAATCCCACTCCTAGGTATCTACCCAAAAGACACAAAAACACTGATTGAAAAAGATATTTGTACCCCCATGTTTATTGCTGCTTTATTTACAATTGGAAAAACATGGAAGCAGCCCAAATGCCCAAAAGTAGATGGCTGGATAAAAAAGATGGGGTACATATATACAAAGGAATATTACTCAGCAACCAAAAAAGAGAAACACATGTCTTTTGCAGCAACTTGGATGGAGCTAGAAAAGATCATGCTTAGTGAGATAAGCCAGAAAGAGAAAGAAAAATACGGGATGGTTTCACTCATGGCAGGAGTATAATGGACCAGGCGAGAAAATAGCAAAAATAATGAACAACCATATACCAGAGACATTTAGTGGAGGTGGAGTGGGGAATGGGATAAAAAACGGGGGGGTGGGGGGAAGGGAGGGAAATGCACGGGACTACGGTGGTGGCACACGGGTGATTTGGTGATGGGAAGCCTGCGGGGATTACAATCGAGATGGCAAAAAAAAATGTGGAAAATGATGTAAAAATAAACTTTTGTAATAATTAAAAAAAATAAATAAAAAAAATAAAAAGAAAATGTTAAAAAAAACAAAATAAATGCCAGAATTAACAAACTATAAATCACAAACAGTCTCTCAGTGGGGGCTGGGGCGCAGGATCGCAACATGGGAGGGAAGAGCGCAGGGAATATGGAGATGGCGCAGGGTGAGCTGGGGGTGGGAACTTCACAGGGACTGCGCTAGGGATGAAAAAGCCCACACTGAACACTAATGAAAGTGATGGAAATACATATATAATGATAATCAAAATAGAATATCCAAAAATAAAAAACTACAAGTCCCAGTGAATGAGGAGAACTGGGTCACAGAATTCACAGTGGAAGAAGGGGTTGCAGAGGCTTCCAGGCTTTTGTCAAGTCTGTTTGATATTTAATGTGAGGAACATTAATGCTGCGCATCAGTTACCTGTCGCCATAATGCTGCTATGTAACAACCACAGGGATAATCTCAGCGGCCTACCGGGATGGACTTGTATTTGCATGGGCTGATGTAAATGTACATGGGGACTTCAGCTGACCTGATTTGGACTTGACTAACTTTGACTGACCTTTCTCCTACCTTTGGGTGAGATTAAAGCATCATCACATAGACCCTGACTTGATGGTACCATAAGTGTAATCACTGGCTCCTGGCTGAGGGGGACAGCATCAGGGGAAGGCTGTTGACAGGCCTGCCCTTTGGGCTTCTCCTCCAGCCCCTGACTGCGATGTCCTTCCATGAGGAGGGCAAAGGGAGGCCTTGGGCAGCACTGTGGCCTCAGCTGAGTCACGTGGGCTGATCCCTCACTAGGCACAGGAATCACGTGACTGAACCCAGGGCCAGAGTGTGAGGGACCCAAAAGCTGTGGCACAGTGTGAGCTAGACATGAAGAAGGATGAAGACTTAGGAATATTTTTATTACTAACTTACCTCTAGGAGACAACAGCATGACTTCAGGTGTGTAATTTTGTGTTTGAAGAGCATGAGTTTGAAGTTGCATTGTGAAGGTTGAGATGTTGGTGATAAATGAGAAAATACAGCTGTTTATGGATTTTAAGGTATATTCCTCTAACCAGAAAAGATTTCTACCAAGATTTGAGCACGTTTATATAATTATAAAAGCAATAGGTGGAAAGATAGAGATGAAATGTCAGGTCATCATCTTGCTCCCTCAGTCCTTACCCCAGATGTGAAGTCTTCCCCAAAAAGCACCTTGCCAGCCTCCCCTGAGGGTGTGCACAGGTGGATCCTGTCCCCCTGGCTCTCATCTTCCCTCTGCAGGTGTGGGCTCTGTCCCCCAAGTGTACATCACCGGGCCAGAGGAGGATGGGGTGCATGTGGTGTGCACGGCCTCGGGCTGGTTCCCGGAGCCCCAGGTGCAGTGGAGAGACCTCCGCGGGGAGCAGCTCCTGGGGTTCTCCCAGGCCCAGGCCCAGGACCCTGAGGGGCTGTTCAGAGTGGAGGCCGCCCTGGTGGTGAGAGACAGCGCTGCAGGGAATGTGACCTGCACCATCCACAACCCCATCCTGCGCCAAGAGAAGGCCATGGCCATGGTCATCCCAGGTCAGCGCTGCTCCCTTCCCTTCCCTGCAGGGCAGAGGGAGGGGCCGGCACCCCACAAGGTGGGCTGGGGGTCCTGGCTGTGTCCTGATGGGGTGTTGGTGGGTGTCTGTCTGCAGAGCCCTTCTTCCCCCGGGTCTCCCCCTGGAAGCCGGCTCTCCTGGTCATCCTGCCCTTGCTGCTGCTCCTGCTCCTGGGGGCTGCCTGCTGCACCTGGAGAGAACATTCCAGAATGATGCAGGAGTTGCAGGGACAGAGGACACTGCACCTGGCTAAGGAGGAGGACAGACAGGCCAGGGAGGAGGCCCTGAAGGACACAGGTGAGGCGGGACAAGCTGGTGAATGCAGGGTTGGTGTGAGATGGTTGTACCCTACTAACACCCAGGGTCTGTCGGAGACCAGCTCCAACTATTGAAATGTCTGAAGGCAAGACAGGCAGGACCCTAAGGTGGGAAGGCGTCAGCGAGTGGAGATTCCTAAAAAGGGGAGAAGGAGAAAAAGGGGGAAGGGGGGCGAGGAAGACATGGGAGTCAGAGTTGGGTGCAAGTCTTCCTGCTCTGCCTTCAGCAGAGGTTTATTTTATACATTACGAGCAAGCAGTGGGATGACATCAGCACACAAACTGGGCTGAGAGATTACAATAATATTTTTTTTTCTAGGAACAGTTTAGGGTCGTATTGTCCTTTAGCTGAGATATAACATTCCAAAATCAATCAAGGTTAAAAACAGGTACATAGGTGCACTATGACTAGTATTACTATATTGGAGATCAACTTAGATAGAAGCCCCTTAAACCTTATCTATTGCTTAATGGGTTTTTGTTTTTCTGCCTGAGTCATCCTGGGAGGCAGAAGAGGAAATTCCTTGCTAATGAAATCTCTGAATAGGAGACATAGGTGAATTTCCTTATCTAAAGACTACATAGTAGAATCCCGAAAGACTAGCCAGAAGACTTTTGTGGACTCCTTTAAGGTGTAGCAGATAGAAAACTTGACTAGTTTAAAAATAGGCAACCTGGATGAGTTTCCACATCTAAAGGCCAAACAATAGGAAGTTTGAGTAATTCTTTAAAAGGCTGAATAGAAGGCTAGGTGAGATAATAGAATGATAAGATTTGAGTTTTCCTCCATCCGGCAGTGAGAGAGACTTTGCAAAAACAGCCCTTTTGCTTTTATTTATCAGTCAGTAGTCAAGTCACTTGACTTCAGGGGAGTTTTTTCACCCTGGTGCAGTGCTTGCTTGTTAAGGAAGGCAGGCCTTGTGCAGCTGAGGCAATCCAACTGTAAGCTGAAAGTTGCTCAGAATATTTTGATATTATGGTTATACAAAAAAGGGAGGTCATAACATAAGCTAGCATGGAAAGTTTGATTTTTCAGAGCTTTTCCCGATCTACCCAGAATCTGTCAGACAATAGATGTTGCATAGCTTGTGTCAAGGGCCCACATGGCAGGGAGGTGAGAGAGGTGTCCAAAGAGACCCAAAGAGGACAGGGGAACTCTGAGGACTGGATATTCCTGGAGTTGGATCATCTGGGATGGAGAGCAGTTTGATTTTTTTTTTTGATCTCTAGGCTCTCAGATTTTCTTCTTAGGGACTAATTTTATGCTTATATTTTCACTCTTTTTTAGCTGAGCTCCAGGCGGCTCTTGGTAAGCTCCGTCTCCCTCCTGAATTCCATGTCCCTTCATAGCAGACATTCTGGTCCTTAGCTCACCTGTTCCCTGTGTTGCTTTTCAGCCCAGAGGAAGGCTGCTTACCTGGTTGGTGAGTGATGTGTGGGTGTCCTGGGGTCTGGCCCAGGTGCCCCCCCCTTTTCTGTCTGAGCACAGACATGTGGACCTGTTCCCTGTGGTGGCAGTGGGAGCTGGTGGAGGCAGGACAATGTTCTGGGGACTCTCCCAGATCTGGGTGCTATTTCGTTCCCAGTCTTGGGATCCTGGTGGGTGGTGACCCCTGGAAATCTCGGGCATCTTGGCCTGATTCCAGCCCTTACCCTCCCACCAAGCACTGGCCTTCAGTGCATCTCATTCTTTGTCAGGCCGACTATTCTGAGGCTTTATACATCAGTGGGCTCCTGAAGTTTAAACGAGTGGCCTCCTCTGCCCCCTCTCCCCAAAGCCCCCACCCAAGGGAGTCTGTTCTCCCTGTTCCTGAAGGTGCTGATCAGTAGTGATGGGAGAGGATGGGATAACCTGCGTGGGAGGGGGTGGGGGGACTTTCCACCTCCCAGAGAGTGTTTATCTCTAGGAATATTTCATCTGAGAAATGCAGGTCACTTGTACCCTGCAGGTGGTGTGATGTCCACGCTGTGTCTTTATTTCCTAGGAAATAGTGAATATGATACGTATGGACTAATATATACATTAAAAATGCATCTGCCCATTTACTGTTTCTGATCCTGTGCAGCAACACTGAGTAGCAGGTGAAGCAGGAGCGTTGCAGGCTGAGGGCCCAGAGCTGCCCAGGGACTGGTCCAAACCCCCAGCAGCAGCACAGGGTGGGTCAGTGTGTCCTGCAGGCTTCTGACCTGAGCCAGGGATCCCCACCACCTCTGTGTCTGCACTGGGCAGGAGGTCAAGACCCTCAGCCTCTCTCCCCTCACCTCCTAGAGTCTCCCCTGCAGAACAGGGGAGCCCAGGCCTGGGGACCCCATGCCAGGTGGCTGTGCTGAGTCTCCCCTGTGTGTTCCCTTCCAGGCTGGAGGAAGGCCCAGCTGTATGCAGGTGAGTGGCCCTGAAGCCCTGAGATCTCCCAGCCTCCTCTCTGCCCCTTCTTTATTGGGGACCCCACCAGGATGGGTGGCACCCTGGTCTCCTCTCACCCTAAAGCCTCCATCTGAGACCTGCAGGCCCCTGTGAGCACAGACCAGTCTCCCCCTGTCCTGACCCCACTCAGGTCATGTGAGGTCAGGACACCCTGTGTCCCCTGGTCCTTCCTGTGGGGAGGCCAGTGGGGTCAGTGTGAGAGAGGCTGCAGCGGATGAGAACTTTGTGGAGCAGGAGTGTGTGATCTCTGGAAGATTCCAGACCTCCTGCTGGCCTGCATGAGTCTGTTCTGCTAAGGGTGGGGAGGGGGGATCCTTTTTGTGTGTAGTTTTGTTTCCTGTTTCCTTTGGTTCTCTGTCTCCTTGCCCTGTCATGTCCAGCTGGATTTTCCCTGTAGCCTTCTGCTTGCTGAGGAATCATTTGCTTTAGGGCAGATATTTGTGGACTCCTGGGTGGCAGGCTGTGAAATAGCTGCAATTATAAGCAAAATCCTGTTTGTGTGTGTGTGTCTGCTAAAGTTGTGTGTCTTTGTAACAAGATAAGCCGTGTATGATTGTTCAGAGCCATCACCTTTTTTTGAATTCTTTGAATTCACTGTTAATTAGCTTATATATTTTTTTAGAGGTTAATTATGTCGATTGGAAAAGCACAAACATAGAATGGTCATAATCCATGTCCAACAAGTAGGGGCAAAATTTTGAAAGAAAAGTCTATATGTTCAGAGAGAGAGAGACGGGAAGGAGTGGAGGGGCGAGTGGGAGACGCGCCCTCTGGGTGTATCGGGACTGGAGTGGCCAAGGGCGCAGTCACCACCTCTCATTGGTGCCCGGCAGGTGCTGTCCGAGCCTGAAATGAAATGCAGAGGGGCTTTTTGAAGTATTTCAGGCAAACGTGCACTTAAAGCCACTACTGAGGCGACCGTCTAGCTGAGCTGCTTTTGATCTGAGCTCTTCCCTCCGCTGGCCCACGGCCCCAAGTGTCCAGGACATTGGGGCCTGCAGGGAGGTTGGGGAGGTGGTGAAGGGAGAGCTGGGCCTGGTGTGCCTGAGTCTCTCACCCTTTCCGTGCTCTTGGGTTCCATGGTCCTGCACAGACTCTGAGACACGGGGAGGGGGATTTGGAGAGGGGCCTGGCCAGGGGTGTAAGGTCCTCCTCAGGGTCTCCCTGGTCCCCTGGGGCTCATTTCCACACAGTGAGGATCACAGACTTGTCTTTACCATCATTCCAGCCTCTGCAGAATTCATGTTTTTTGTATTTAACAAACAGGATGGAAACGGTGGTATCTCTGAGTGAGTGTGCAGGTGTGGTTAGGTCACACGTTGATACACAAAGTACACAAGAAGGTGTTCCTTGTGTCTGAGTGTGGGTCCTGACTCTTCTCTCCCTCTCTCCTCACACGGTTGGAAAACTCTAGCTCTCCCCATGGGCTCTCAGAGTCCTGCTGTGTCTGACCTGAGTGTGGGGAGTGACCTGCCTCCTCCTTCCCAGGCAGAGTTGCGTATGATACGGTGTTGGGGTGCTGGGGGAGAGGGGCCTGTGCTCCCCATTCAGTCATTTCAGGGCCCTGGGCTACTGGTCTCAGATCCCCGTCTGGTCACCAGGGCTTGTGGGTGATCCTACCTCTGCAGCAGAGTCAGGGTCTGGGTCTGTCTCTGGTCAGCAAATGAATAAACCTCTGGGTCCTCCCTCTTGTCCCCCATCCTGTCCTCCTCTCCCACCCATCATCCCTCCTCCTGTTCCCCAGACCCCTCTCTCACTCTATCTCCTTACAGCAGGTGACACTCTTGGGTCCTCCATCTCCATGAGCATCATGGAGCCCTAGTGCTCCCGCAGACCATCCCCTGACACCCCTGCTCCCCTACCTGGGCTCCATATGGGGCATCAGAGCCCAGCTGCTGCTGACACAGGCCCCCCCCCCCACACTGAGAAGCATCTCCCACAGTGCGTAATCTCACACACCCAGGGCAGACACCTGAGACCAGTCCTGGGCTCAGTCTCGGGTCTGGCAGCTGCTTTCTGCCAGAAACCCCTCCTCTCCTGGGACCTCGACCCTGCACTGACGGGTCGCCACCCTCTGTCCATACAGCTGCCAGGTGGCCTCTCTGTGCCCTGCTGCCAGAACACGTGACTGACCCTGAGCACAGTGCGGGGTCCCAGCTCCCCCCATGATCCATAGTAACCTTCCTGTTTCCAGGTGTTGTCTCTTCCCCCCCTGCAGATTTCTCCTTTCCTCTGTTCAAGACACATTTACAGGTTGTTAGATTAGGACATGGATTATTTGGAGCCATAATTCTGCTCATGCAGCTCGGTTTTCCTTGGAAGCTTCCAACTCATTGGGCTATTCATGGAGAAAGCATAGGAGTCGATCAATATTTTTTTATTGGTATCCTTCTGTGGGGATAGTTTGTCCCCATGACCATGAAATAGTAGAAAGATGTTGTTACAGGACAACCCTGATGTGGTTGGCCTGACTGTGGGGACTCACCCAAGTGTTTAACGTGATTTATAAGACTCAGTGACAGACACACCTGAGGTTAATAAGGGGTTTTTTTACAAAAAGTGGAGGTGGAGAAAGGAATAACTCAGGGAGAAGAGGGAGATGAGTTAGTGAATGTGTTTTACCCTTTCCACTGGGCTGGAACCCCAAGAGCACACGGAGAGGCACAGAAAGACCAAACACCACAAGGACCACATATCTGGCTCTTACCACGCCTGGCTGCTCACCCACCCTCAGACACCAGCATCACCCTCCATGGTGGTGACGTGGTGGGATTCGGGGTCCTTGGAGTCTTGATCTCTTAGGTCTGGGGCGCGGGTGGGGCCCCTAAGTCCTGTGTGTGGAGTTTATTCAGGACACCCTCGGCCCACCACAGTGTCACCAGTGTGGATCCTCTCAGTGTGTGTCCCTGTCCCCACTCTGCCTGTCTCCCTCCCCCGAGACCCGCCATCCCCTCCTGGGTGGGCCGGACCCTCGGCTGTAGGTCCCGAGTCTCCTCATGCACGTCACCATCACCCCACACGCACGTCACCATCACCCCACGTGCAGCTTGGTGAAGGAGTCGCTCTCTCTGTTTGGTTGTTTTCTGTGACACACCGGCTACTTCAGAAGTAACCTGAGGAGCGCTGTCTCGCAGGCTCCATTCTCCAGACCCCATACACTGTGCTGTCCGGGAGGCAATGCCATGGGTCACACGGGCACGGGCTGGTCGTAGCTCTCTTGCCTCTGGCTGAGAGAGAAGCTGCTCCTTGCATTCATTAGTTCTTTAGAAGTACATGTGGTCCCTGACATTTTGATCTTCACAGTTCTTTTTCAAGAAAACCTAGTTTTCTGGGTGGGTTTTCTTAAAAAGCAAAATTTGATAGTCACGTCAGTGTAAAGTCCTTTCTATGTAGTGGTGTCCAGCCTCCAATCCCTAAGTATTGAGCTTTATGGCTTCACTTTCCAGACGTTTGCATTACACATGCCAGCGCGTGTGTGTGCATGTTTGAATCCAGAAGCTAAGAGCACCAACTATGATAAATGCTGCAAACATTTTCACTGTAAACACAGGGAGGTAGCTGCTCCCAGTTAGGGCAGGGTAACCCACATAATGGCCCTTCCCAGGGCTTTCACCTGCATCTGGGTTCTTCCCATTCCAAGCAGCTCTCACCTGTAGAGACTGAGTTGTTCAGGAGAAGTTATATGCAGGATTGGTGTGTGGCTGTGACTTAAACACACATGATGGCTGTGTCTCAGTGAAGGTCTTTCTGTCAGGTGGGATCCAGTTTCTCAGTCCCTTGAATCAAGCTTAACTTTCATGGCAAAGTTGCGACATACTGGGTTTTGTGTGTGTGTGAATTAAATGGTAATGCATCCAACTAAATGTTTTCAAACGTTTGCCCCTGTAAATTGTGTTTCCTTGTTGTGCTCAGTGTCCAGCACCCTCACGTGACCCTTGTGTCTCTTGCAGACTGGCGGAAGGAGCGGTTCCAGGCCTGTGAGTGACTCTGTCTCCCTGGGGCTGCTCAGCGCTGGCCTTTGCTTCTGTGCTCTGTGTGGGCACACTCTGCACCCTGCTGGGCGTGGGGGTGGGTGCAGTTGTGACATCACAGAGCTGGGTGCAGAGCTGAGGAGCTCCTTAGTGCTTGGAATCCAGGTGGGTCCCCAGGGGTCCTGACATATCTGACCCCAATAAATCTTGCAGCTCCTTCTCTTGCTGTGAGGCTGTGGACTGGAGTCCTGAGGCTCTCATTTCAGGGGGCCTATCCCTGTCCCCAACAGCTAAGTGTCTGGGGTGAGGTAAATGTTTGCTCTTGGTTTGGAACAGATTCCTTGGATAATGGGGACCTCTCTCTGCAGGGTCTGTCACTCTGGATCCACGTTACTGCCACCGCAGAATTGCCCTCTCCCCTGACAAGAAGAGTCTAACCTGTCATCACGATGGAATAGAAGGAGGATACAGAGTTTGGGGCCTTGAGGGCATCACATCAGGGCGCTGTTACTGGGAAGTGGAGGTCAGGGGTGGAGCCAGTAGCTGGTGGGATTGGGATCTGGGGGTCTGGAGGGAAGATGAGGAAACAAGATACAAGGCCACATATCCCTGGAATGGGTTCTGGGCTGTGAAAGTATTCCAAACAACAGTTTCAGCCTGTACCGATCCTCGTACTCGTCTACCCCTCAGGCAGGTCCCCCACAAGGTGGGGGTTTTCCTGGACTATGCTCATGGGGACGTCTCCTTCTATGACATGGCTGAGGGCTCCCATATCTTCTCCTTCCCTCCTGAGTCCTTCTCTGGGACCCT
>NW_004567156.1:1662244-1663475 GCF_000260355.1 Condylura cristata
CTTTTCAGAAGAGGAAAGTGGCGAGCATCTGACAAGGAGGGGTTGACAATGAGGTGGGGCTGGGTGGGGAGGGGGGCAGCACAGCAAATGGCCCAGCTCTTAGTGTACCCAGCACAACCTCACTGAAGGTTGTACTTCACTTTAGTGTCTGTCCGGATTCCTGCGGCAGGGGCCTGGGCTGTAATCACAGGCAGTGACTCTTCCCACGTAGCTTCATGTGATTCTCACTCCAACCTTGGTGGGGAGATGCTGACACTAGTCCTATTTGTCTGGGGGGAAAGTGAGGCAGGGGGGTTAGGAGACTTGAGCAAGATGGTTACACAGAGAGAGGCCAAGTCCAGAGGGGACCTCATAAATTGCAGTGTCTGTCCTTTCCCGTATATGTCCTGTTACCTCAAACCCCAGCCAGTGTGTGGTGAGCGTGTTTCTCTGACCAGAACTCATTTCTCCTTCCTGCTGCTCTGTCCACTGTGTCTCTCCCCTGAGGCAGGATCCCCCAGAGTTAGGGGAGGAGGATGAGCCTTCATGGGGGCGTGACCCGTCTCCTGCTGTGTTGGGCAGGACCTTGTCCTTGTCCCTGCAGGTCAGGGCTGGGAGGGGACTGGCCTTCAGGGGACCTGAACAGCAGACAGAGCAGGACAGGGCCTGTGGGGGACCTGACACCTTGGGGACATGTCTGTGTCCTGAAGCTATTCTGGGTCACCTGCTCTAGTGAGGGTCCGGACCACAGGCGCTGGCCTGTCCTTCTTGGGCCTGGGTCTGTGCCTCTGTCGTGGGAGTCCCTGCCTGTGATAAGGGGAGGGGGCAGTTTGCACCTTGGGCCAGGTGCTGGGAGTGGAGGGGCCTGGTGCTCTGAGCAGGGTCTGGGTGTGTTCCACGGGCGGGAGGCGAATAGACAGTGTTTTTCCCCCAATAAACCTCATGGTCCTAGCAGCCCAGAGGCGGGGAAGCCCTGGAGGGGCCAGGTCTGTCCTCCTTGGTCTCAGGGCCTGAGGGGTCCCCAGGAAGGGCCCTGCTCCTGCCGGTGGGGGTCCCTGGGGCCTGCCTGAGCCCAGAGCCCCTGGCTGCCTGCCCCTCTGTGTGTCCTGGCTGCCTCCCGCCCTGTGTCTCCCCAGCCTGAGGAGATGGCGCCCTGCTGCTGCCCCAGCTCTGTGCTCTGCCTCCTCCCCTGCCTGCTGCTCCTCTTCCAGACGCCCCGGGGGTCTACAGGTGAGTGTGCCCCTCTCTGTTT
>NW_004567156.1:1665415-1668400 GCF_000260355.1 Condylura cristata
GGCCTTGTAGAGCAGAGCTGTTCTCTCCTGTGGTGTCAGGTGCCCTTGAGGTCTCCGGCTGCCTCAGAGCATGTTTCTGGGGCTTATTTTGCTGCTTTCAACTTTCTGTTTTTGAAAATAAGCATCTGTAGTGGTAACTCATAGAGTTGAACTTCCTTATAACTTGCCATCACGTGACCCTTAGCTTCCTGTGTTTAGATCTGTGACCCATGTGGGTCTAGCACCCTGATATTGAGACGCTGAGTAGAGACTGGGTGCTGCAGGCATCTGGCCTCCGGTGCGGGCACCCTGGCTGGGGTGTGAGCTTGTGTGTGGCCCTGACACCGCCTCTCGCAGTCCCGCTGTGAGTGTCAAGTGCACATGGCCCTGAGCTCAGGAGGGCAGGGCAGGCCTGAGGGTGTCTGTGGGGGGAACCCTGCTGTGTGCCTATTTCTTCACTGGGGACCAGTTAGCTGTGACCAGTCAGAGGTGTGTGCTCCCCACTGTCAGCTCCCCCTGCCCAGAGTCACGTGCCTCTAGAGGGGCCCACCACAGGGTGTGCTGATCCTCCCACACCCTGACACGCCTCCCCTACCCTGACACAGCATTCCCAATCCTGACATGGTTGCCCCCAACCTGAAATGGCCTCCCCTACCCTGACACAGCATTCCCAATCCTGACATGGCCTCCCCCAGCCTGACATGGCCTCCCCCACCCTGACACGGCCTCCCCAATCCTGACACAGCCTCCCCAACCTGACACGGCCTCCCCCACCCTGACATGGCCTCCCCAAGCTGACAGTGTCATCCCTGTCTCTCTGCCTAACACTTGTTCGGTGAATTGTGACCTCCTCTGTGTCCCTGTGGGAGCTGTCAGCCTGGTGACTGTGTCAGAGACCAAGCTCATATTCGCTGCCAGCCTGGTATTCCCTGGGCGCCCTGCTCCACTCACTAACAGTGGTGGTCCTCTGGGCAACGACGTTAGGAGTTTTGTGTATAAAACATGTAAGTCGCCCAGGAACTTCTCTCAAATGCATGTTCTTGGGTGCATCTCAACCTGCTTATCAGACCTGGAGTAGGATCCCCACATTTTACATGACAAGGCCTCCTGGTGACTGATCCTGAAGGAGAGAACCATGGAGTTAGAGTGTCTGGAAGGTTCTGCTGTCAGATGCACCAGTGAATGAGGGAGAATTTTCATTTCTGGAGTTTTTGCTGGTTGGTGGTTGCGGGGATCACAGCTGTCACTGCTCAGTGCCCCAGGCCAGCTGTCCTCTCATACAACACTGCCCTGGACTTTCCTCACCCAGGCGATGTGCTCCTTGCTCCGGGTGTGAGCACCGTGACCTCCCTAACTCCTGTCTGTGTCCACAGATCCGTTCTTGGTGATTGCCCCCCCTTATCCCATTGTGGCAGAACTGGGGGAGGACGCCACACTGTCCTGCTCCCTGGACCCAGCCATGAGTGCAGAGGACATGGAGGTGAGGTGGTTCCGGTCCCATATCTGGGAGTCAGTGTTCACCTATCAAGACCGACAGGAGCGACATGAGGAGCAGATGGCCCAGTATGCAGGGCGGACCTCGCTGCTGGGGGAATCCCTCAGTGAGGGGAAAGCTGCTGTGCGCATCCACAAGGTCCAGGCTGCCGACAACGGGCTGTACACCTGCAGCTTCAGAGACGGAGACGTCCATGAGGAAGCCACCATGGAGCTGCAGGTAGCAGGTGGGTGACACGTTAAACATCTCAGAGTCCTAGAGCTTTGGAATTGGGAAAAAATAAGGGCATCGTATTTAGCTTTTCATTTTATTTATGAGAAAGAAAGGATTATTAATTCATGTTTCATTAAATGTAATATACAGGGAACCTAGTACATTTCTGGTCCTGCTCTACACTCTTGGATACATCAGAAATATTATATAGTTCTTGACTCTCTGAGTCTGTATTTGGGAGATAGAGAAATCGTAATTAATAACCAAGGTGGGAATGAAGTTAGGAGTGAGAAGTGATGAGACAAGATACTGAATGGAGCAGGGAAACAGGTCAGGAATGCGGGGCTGGGGCTGAGGCAGGTTACAGTGATGAACACCTGGTAACCCTGGAACAGAGACTCCGGTGAGACAGAACACAGCTGGGCAGGCACTGACGTGTGGGCGCCCCCTTCTCCCCAGCTTTATGTACATCATGGTCCGTCTGAGGCTCACAGCAGAATGACAGATTTACACGGACAGTGACATGACCGTCCCAATAGGTTAAATAGCACCCACCGTCCATATCTATAATAGGAAGAGACAAGAAGCAAAGGAGGAAGCTTTCTCATTGTGGAAACAACCCCTGGAGCGGTCATTTCACAGCTTCTCTCCACGCCACGCAGCAGTGCTGGCTGTAGGCACGTTGTCTGTCACGGGAAGGGAGTGTCTAGGGGAGGGACAGCCGTGTGGGACCTGGGTGAGCGCGTGTTTGGGTGGGATCCGCTCCTGGAGCCTCAGGGCTGGCGGGGGAGAGAGGAGCAGGTGTTGTGAGGTGACACTGTGCCATTACACATGTTGTGGTTCAGGGTAGGGTGGGGAAGGGAGGCTGCCGAATGCTGCCCCCCACCCTCTGACCTGTACCCCAGTTCGTCTATGCATACATGAATAAATCTTTAAAAAAAAGTCTATATATCAATCACCAGCCTCCCCACCTCCCTGCCTTATAGCTCTAGCCCTGTAGGTAACATTCACCAGGATTCTTTGTATGCTTTTCAAAGTCCAGAGGAACAGAACAAACAGATCCGCTGAAGTGCACTGCTCAGGGGAGCAGCGGGTGAGAAAGGAGAGGTCTGCCACACCGTGTGGGTCAGCTCCCTGGCTGGGATTTGAACTCATGCTGCAGTGCCTGTGGCTAGCTTCGTAGTGCTACACTTTACCCATTGTGCCACGAGGGAGGGCCCACTGGTGACTGACATATGGAGTGACGTGTGAGGAGACACAGAAGGTGTGGAGAAACCCTGGAGCCTGTGTGGATAAGA
>NW_004567156.1:1669205-1670966 GCF_000260355.1 Condylura cristata
TGGGCCAGGAGAAGGCCATGACCATTGTCCTTCCAGGTCAGCGCTGCTCCCCTCCCCTTCCCACTCCCTGCAGGGCCAGAGGGAGGGTCTGGCACCCCCAGGAAACTGGGCTGGGGGTTCCTGGGTTCCTGATGGCGTGTCTGTGGGTGTCTTTCTGCAGAGCCCTTCTTTCCCCGGGTCTCCCCCTGGCAGTCGGCTGTCCTGGTAAGCCTGCCCTTGCTGCTGCTCCTGCTCCTGGGGTCTGCCTACTGCACCTGGAGAGAACATTCTAGAATGATGCGAGAACTGGGAGAGCTGCGGGAGCTACAGTGGCTGAGGATTTGTGGGTTTCTGCGCTTTGATATAGAGAACGACAGACAGATCATGGAGGAGGCCCTGAAGGACACAAGTGAGGCTGGACAGTGGCCAGGTTGGGGAGTGGGTGGGTGGGGCTAGGAGGGACAAGCGTATGTCTGAGCAGATCCAGAGACATCAGACTAGGTGACGAGGATCCCAGAGAGGACAGAGGAGACTGAGCTAATCCAGTCTCTAGTTGGAATTTCTAGGACACAGAATAGGTTTTCTTCCTATTGGTTGAGTTTATGTTTTGTTTTTTTTTTGTTGTTGTTGTTGACTCTTTCAGCTGAGCTCCCGGCAATGCTAGGTAAGCTCCGTCTCCCTCCTGATCTCTGTGTCCCCTCATCGCAGACATTCTGGTCCTTAGCTCACCTGTCTCCTGGTTGCCTTTCAGCCCAGAGGAAGGCTGCTTACCTGGCTGGTGAGTGATGCCACAGGGGCCCTAGGTCTCTGTCCCCCTAAGCTCAGGGTCCCTCCCCTTGTCAGTCTAAGCTCAGACACATGGCTCCTTCCCTGGGGTGGGAGTGGGAGCTGGTGGGAGCAGTAACCTGTTCCATGAACTCTCCCAGTCTGGGTGCTCTTTCCCACCCACTGTTTGAGATCTGTGTAGGCTGGTGACCCCTGGGGTCTCCTGCACTCTAGTATCATCCAGGCCTGCCCCTCCCACCATCTGCTGGCTTTCTGGACTGTAATATGTCTACTTCTGGGTCAGCACCTGGAAGCAACAGCTGCTCTAAGGGTTTATAAATCCGTTCAGACTGTGACCTCCTGCCCCTCTCCCCAAACCCCACCCAAGGGGAGTCTGTTCTCCCTGCTTCTGAAGATGCTGATCAGTAGTGATGGGGGGTGGTGACCTTGCATGGGCAGGGCTGGGAGACTTTCCATCTCCCAGAGAGCGTTTATTCATCTGAGAAAGGCAGGCCCCTCTCCCCTGGAGCTGGTGTGGTGTCCATGCTGTGTTTTGATTTCATCTTCCTTTTAATTTCCTAGGAAATACTGAATATGATACTTATGGACTAATATATACATTAAAAATACATCTGCCCATTTACTGTTTCTGATCCTGTGCAGCAACACTGAGTAGCGGGTGAAGCAGGAGCGTTGCAGGCTGAGGGCCCAGAGCCGCCCAGCCTGGCCCAAGCCCCCAGCAGCAGGCAGGGCGGGTCACTGTGTCCTGCCCGCTCCTGAGCTGAGCCAGGATCCCTACCACCCCTGAATCTGCACAGGGCAGGATGTCATGACCCTCAGCCTCTCCCCTCCCCCAAGAGAGTCTCTCCTGCCAAACAGGGGGAGCCCAGGCCCGGGGACCCCATGCCAGGTGGCTGTGCTGAGTCTCCCCTGTGTGTTCCCTTCCAGGCTGGAGGAAGGCCCAGCTGTACGCAGGTGAGTTCCTCAGGTCCTGGGGTCCTGGGGCTCCCCCAGCCT
>NW_004567157.1:0-5079 GCF_000260355.1 Condylura cristata
CCAGAGCATGGTGCTATCCTAAGAATGCTTTGAATTTAACATGTACTAGGAGCAATTTTATTTCTCAATTAAAAAATATTTCAGTGATCAAGGTACCATGACGATAACAGTAACCACTTAGATGACATTTATTTTTGCAGTCAAGTAAATAAACCGGAATACTAGTCCGATGTTATTTTAAATGGTAAATTAACATGGTGTTCTTCTTATGCTAGATCTCTGCCTTCGAGCCCTGGTGCAAGCACTGACATAAATGTTAAGAAAATTGCAAGTATTTTGATGTTTTTGAAGCTATGAAACAGCAGCTTTTAGTCTTGGTGGAATGGGCGAAGATGGCAGCCGGGGAAACTGTAGCCCAGGAGCGGCCTGAGCTTTCTCCCATGGAGGCAGACCTGCAGCACAAGTTTCTCGCGTCCGGCTAATCAAGCCAAACCAGCTGTCCTGACCTTGCGGAATCTCGCAGAATCTCGCAGTGCTGGGTAGAGCTGGGCTTGCAGGGTTGTCCTTCGGGACTCCAGCCCGAGAGCCATCCCTCTGCTAGGCAGCAGCCCTCCCATCCTCCTCCCACGTCTTGAGAGGTAAGTACATGGAAAGGACCTGAAGTCTTGGCGCAGATACGTGCATGTGGGGGTGCAGCTAGGGTATGGAAATCACGCCCGGGTGCTGGGGATTCGGTCATGGAGGAAGACGCGGGGCCAGGTGCCTGGCCAGTGGGGCGGGCCAGGGGGCGGAGCTTCAGAAAAGGCGGCAGTGGTGGCGGCAGAGGCGGTGCTGTGGCCCAGGCACAACTGTGGGTGCGGCTGCAGGGCAGGCATTGGCGGGGACACCACTGGGGGGACTGGAGTGCCCCATTCATGTCCATGCCAGTGCTTCGACCTGGCCCGCTTTCCACCATTAAGCGTTGCAGTCTGTGCAACTGGGACACGGTGACTTCCCTTCTCTTCCCAGGAGCTGAAGTCCTCCCCACGGCTCCAATCCAATCAATGGTCCCAGAGGCATCCTGGAGGCCAGCTTCTTCATCGCGTGAGGTTTGGAGGACTTTCTTTGTTAGCTCTTCCACCCTCTCTCACTTTTCGAATGACAAGAGCAGAGCACTTGGGGAGCAGTGTGGCCCAGAGCAGTGAGCCAGACCTCATCCTCCACGTCCCCTTACTTCCCAACCCCACCCCATGGTCTGCTCTTTGGCCCGTGAGGGCAATCTCTGACCACACGGGGGCAGCAAAGCATCGCTTGGGGCCTCCTTGGCAAAGCCAGGAGGCTTTCTTTGGTGCCACAGCTTTCTGCAGTGCCACAGCGCCCTGCCGGTGACCACGGTTATACTTGCAGAGGGGCTACAGATCCGGGGAAAGCACGACGTGCCTGGGAGGGTCAGCGAGGGTTCCAGCAGACCAGCTGTGGGCTTCGTCCACGCGCAGGACACCAGGACCTCCTCGCACACTGGCCCGGGGATCATCCCCCCGGCGCCTACACTCCACACACATGCCATGGAGTGAATGCCAAGCCTCTGAGAGGTGAGGGTCACCCACACCAACAGCTCTGTCACTGAACCGAACACACAGGCCATGGACACCAATGCCTCCACTGTCACAGGCGGTCCTGGCACCGAGGCCATCGGTGGTCGGACCAGACCGCTGCCCAGACTGTGCCCGTCCATAGTTGTCCAGGAAAGCCAGGTGCCTGAAGCAGCCCCCAAAGCCAAGGGCACTACCAGCCCCCAAGCAAGAGGCCAAGCCATCTCCGTGAGGAGAAGGCTGTAGGGAGCCCACTCCCAGGAACACCAGGACAGCCTTCGTCAGTCCCTCCTCCGCCAGGTGTCTCCCTGTCTGTGTGTACCCCACACTCACACACTCGACAACCCACCCACGGGTCCACGCACTCAACGAACACACAAACACACAATCACACGCACAAACAGCCACACCTCGCCCATCAGGCCTTCTTCAGCAGACTCTGCCCAGGGCACTCAGGAAGCTGGGGCTAGTGCTACCCATGGAGCTGGCGGTCTGACACATGCTTGGGCCTGGCTGGGACCCAAGCTGCGCCTGTACTTCCACTTGTCTTCTTTGGGAGCAGCAGGCTTCCTCTGTTCCAGAGGGCAAGCCAAGAGGACGGCCTTGTGAAGGCAGGAGACAGGAATGCCTCTCGCGCAAGGGGCAGACACACACCAAAGCAAGGCCCTGCTGGCCAGCCTGCCCCGCTGGGACACGCGTGGTGGGCTGACGTCTTGCTTCTCTTGGTTGAGGATTCACTTGGGGGATCAGAGCTGGGGTGGAGGGCAGTGGCAGTGGCAATGGCAGTGGCAGTGGTAGTGGAGTGCAGTGAGAGGACTCAGAAGAAGGAGGCTGAGAGAGTGGGGTGCAGAACCGGCAGTTCCACAGGCACTAAAATCCACTGCCGCCGCGGGCAACAGCAAGCAGACAGGAGAGGTCGGCTACACCGTGTGGGATGGCTCCCCAGGCCTGGGATGGCACTCAGGCAGGCCCAAGGGACTGGGCCTGATGTACTCACTCGGGGACAGAAAGCCCAGCAGGAGCAGGTAGGCCCGTGCTGACTGTGAGGCGCTTGGCCGAGGCCCACCTCCTTGATCTCTGCCTGCCTGAAGAGCTTTGTAAGCCCACAGTGCAAGCCCTGTGGCTGCCGTGAGCCAGTCTATCCCTGGCTGGGAGCATCGCAGAGCCTTGTCCAGTCACGGGGAAATGGGGCCCACCTTCATCTGCCCTCCCAGCAGACCACCTGTGTTTTCTCTGCCAGGGTGTGGTTGAGTCCCATTGCAGAGTCTTATGTCATCCTGGCTCGTAGAGTGTGGCTTTCTGTCGATGCCATTGAATGTGGTGTTTGGAGTGTGCGCAGAGTTCTGTGGTTCACTTCGGGCCAGGTTTCTTGATGGAGCCGGCCAGTCAGGGCTCGCGACCAGCTGCTGAGGCCACCACTCTGTCCGCGAGACAGAGCCACCCTTCTCCCTTCTCTTCAAGGTGCAGGGCTCTGAGGGAAAAGGCCGCAGGAGTCGAGGACTCCTGTGTGGGCCTGAGCAGGCAGCCAGACCTGCCCCCAAGGGAAAGGTTTGCTGAGAGGGAGCCCTGTATGGGTGCTACCGGGCGGCCTGCCTCCCAGAGCTGCCACCGTAGAGGACAGCCAGCAGCGCATAGATGCCCCGTCCTGGAGTGAGCTGGACCACGGTGCACAGGGAGCCTGGTCACCCAGGAGCCCCTGAAAACTCAAGTTGGGCAATAGACTGTTGGCCTGTGCCCATTCAGAGACTGCCCCGATATCGTCCCATCCTCTGTAGAGCGTCTCAGACCTCTGGTGGGTGGCCCGCTTGCTCCCGCTCTTGGACGGGTCAGTGGACTGCTGAAGGGAGCTTGCTGGTTCGCAACATTTTGCTCAAAGTTCCCATCTCTGCATCTGGAGCCTCAGATGTGTGCCTTTGGCATTGCCTCCCACAGCCTGCCTCGGAGGGCGACCTGACAACGGCTTGGCCCTTTGGCCGAGTTTTAAGGCTCTACGGGTTTGGATTCCCCCACCAGGGTGGAATGTATTTTCTGTTCTATCTGTGCCCACCTCGTTGCTGGTGGGGTCCCACGTGAGGTTTTCTAAAGCTTCCCTCCAGAACGCCGGTGCAGCCGGGAACACGGGAGACCTGACCTCTTTCTGTAGATTAATTGTTAGACTTTCTTGAACAGACGTTTCCATAGTTTACACTTTCAGATAAGAAAAATGCCTAGAAGTTAGGTACTTGTCCATAATCACATTGCAAAGATAAAGCCAGAACTTCTGAATTTGATATAATCTGTATTAGCTCTTTATTTCTGCTATAAGAAATTACCACAAATTGAGTGGCTAAAAATAACATAGATTTAGGTCATAAGTCCAAGAAAGCCTCTCTTTGGGCTACATTCAAGAGATGAATAAACCTGCATTCCTCTGGAGATTCTAGGGAGAATCTCTTTCCTTGCCTTTTCCATCTGCTGATGACTTCCTCAGTTTTGTAACACATAATGCCTTCCTTCTTGCCTCTCTGAAGCCAAGAATCACATCACTCTGACCTCTGTTTCTAGTATCACTTTTCCTTTTCTCACTCCATACTCTATCTTTTAAGGGCCCTTATAAATATATTAGGCCCTAATGATCCTGCATAATATCCCTCTTTTAAGATCCTTCAATTAATCACATCTGCAAAGTTTTGTTTTGTCCAAGGTGGAAACATATTTATAGCTTCCAAGTACTAGGGCATCTTTGGAAGACCAAAGGTTTTGGTTTAGCTTTTGTAAAAGCTAAAGAACACCAGTGCCCTCCCTGTTGGTGCAGCCAGTTAAAGCGCAGCACTAAGAAACTAAAGCCACTTTAGCATAAGTTCGATTCCTGCCGACCTCAGAAGTAATCCACATGGTGTGGCAGACATCTCCTGACCCTGCTGCTGCTCCCCTCAGCAGCGTACTTCATCCATTTGCCTGTTCTGCTCACTGCTCTGTGTGTGGTGAATCCTCTCACCATCCCTGCACCTCTGGCCAGTACCCCGGTTCTGTATGCATAAATAAATAAATCTTTTAAAAAAATAAAGGTAAAGGGACTTCTGGAAGATGGCAGCAGAGTAAAGACGCCGAGATCACCGCGTCCAAACCTGCATAGGAACTGAGGACCGAAAACGGACTATAGACTCACTTACTACAAGTTTTAACCCAAACGAAAACACTCTGGACTCACTAGAAGGTAGATAACTGCGAGGGAATCGGCGATTGGGGAGCTCCCAGAAAGGAACTCCCTGGAAAACGCGGGCCCCTGGAAGTTCCTCGGGCTGCAGGAGCCACTTTGCCCCACGCTAAACCCTGGAGGTAAAGCTGGACGGCTCAGCTCAGTGAGTGGAGCCCAGGCTGCAGAAAGACTGCAAATATGATCCCCAATACCTGGATGAGAGAAAAACCGCTGAAACTGCAGACCCGATCCAGAGCACCTGGGTGCCACTGCGCAAAGCCGCTGAGCAGCTCCACCAGCTCGGGAACCAGAAAGATAGCTGCAGAATAAAGACGCCGAGGCGACTACATCCAAACTCGCACAGGATTATACAAAAACAGACTATAGACT
>NW_004567157.1:10841-12192 GCF_000260355.1 Condylura cristata
AGGGAGGGAAATGCATGGGACTAGGGTGGTTGCACAGGGGTGATCTGGTGATGGGAAACCCGCGGGGATTACAATCGAGATGGGAAAAAAAATGTGCAAAATGATGTAAAAATAAACTTTGCAATAAAAAAATGACAGAATTTAACAGAAAAATACTTGTGTTTACTTTATGGATGAAATGCATATGAAAATTGTTCTGTTGCTTGGTGGACAGCGTGGACCTTCAAGAATAAGATAACTCTCTCACAGTATTATGTCATTTGATTTCTAGTGATGTGGGAAATTTAATATATATCTTCCCAAATATCTAATAGTGTTCTCTAGAAAATATTCCAGAAAAACTTAAATTTTTTTAAATAAATGTAAAACATCCATGTTAAAAACTTCTTGATAAACAAAGAGTATTTAGATGGTTCTTGCTTTTACAGACATTGAAACTCAGCAAGTAAAAATAAATCAGGTGGACATCATGAAAATTATTTTCTCTGCAATAACATTAAATTTTGAGTGCTTCTAATATTATCAAATAAAATGAATGTGTAAAAGGACCTCTTGAGTCATGTATTGTTTAAGGTTAAATACGTTATATGAAAAAGGTGATCCTAAGAACTAAGTCCAACACCTGAAGAACTGCAAATATCAACACAAAAGTTTTCAACATATACACTCTTTTCCTGTATGGGAAAAATGGAAAGGAATGTTTCCATAGAACTTTTGGTAAGTTTAAAAACTATTTAGATATGTACAGTTCAGATGTTTCTACCAGCCAGCATCACAAATGTTGCTGCCAACCTAGCCTTCCTTACATATTTTGATATTAGGCAAAGTTTATGGTATTCCATTTGAAAACTTGATATTAAATCTTGTTTAGAAACAAGATTTTTCAGTTCAAGTTTTGTTGGTTTCAAATTTATCCATTTTCTTGGACCTCTAATTTTCATTTCCACTGTGCTTCATCGTATTGAAGTTGAACTTTCCCTCCCTAAGCATTTTAAATTGTTGTTTCAATACTCATCACATTGTTATTTATTATGGTTATTTATAAATGAATATGTGTACTCTATCAGGTTATGGGTGCCATGAATAGAGAGATAGAGACCATTCTTGTTTAACCTCCTTACTGGGATAGTGTACAGAGTAGGTATTAAATGACATATGTATTCAGTTTATATACTACTCTAATGTTGTATTTATTAGTACTCGAGTCCCTTTCTTCTCATCCTCTTCAGCCAAGCATTCTCAGCTGAACAGTACTTTCCCCTTCACCTTGAAAACATCTCTCTCTTTTAGCTCAATTCATGTATAGTAGGAATTAGTCATCCCTTTTAAGTGGTCACCCATATTCTTAAAA
>NW_004567157.1:12554-13906 GCF_000260355.1 Condylura cristata
ATTAGCAATCATTCTCATTTCCCCCTAACTACCTCAACAGTGTTAGATAACTACTACTAATTTACTTTCTGTTTCCATAGATTTGCCTCTTCTGGTTGGTTGTTTAAGATAAATGAAATTGTTTAATATTTGGGCTTTTGTGTGTGACTCATTTTATTTAGAATAGTCTTCTCAAGTTGAATGTTTGCTATTATGTATCAGACTTCATTCCTATTTGTTGTCAAGCAATAATGTTCAATGTGTGGGTACACCACATGTTGTTTGTTATCTACCCATGAGTTGGTAGGCATTTCGATTTTCTCCATGAGTAATATTGCTATGGTCATCTGTGTGCAAGTTTTTGGTGAACATATGTTCTCTTGGGTAGAAGCCTAGGAGAAGAATTGCTGCTTTTTGTTTTTCCTTTTTCAAAACCAAAACCAAACCAAAACAAAACAAAACAAAAAATTCTCTATTTTTAACTTATTTTAAATTGTAACTTAAATTTCTTGAAAAACTGCTAAACTTTTTCATTTTATATTGAAACAAGCAATCTATGTTGTACCTAATTTTTCTATGTCCTCATCTACATGGATAGATGTCCATTTTTTCTGATGTTAGTCACTGTAGTGGGTATGAAGTGGTTTTTGATAATGCACATTTTACTCTCAATGTTGCTCTCAACTGCATCTTAAGATGCAATTGGCATTAAAACTTCCACAGAATATGAAGTAAAATTACTACAATATTTAAAGAGAGAAAAGCATAAAAGTGCAGAGTAATGAAGTTCTGATTTATTCTATATTACCCCAAAATAATTTAGTAATAATCAGTAGAATTTATGTGCCAGAAGTTTAAACTAGGTTTGGCTTTCATAGGTCTTGTTAGATCATGATTTATCTCAGTTTTATTTTATTGTGACTAAATGCATGAGGCATGTAACTTGTATTTCCATGTACATGTACATGTACATGTTGACTGGGAAGACACTTGTTCTTAAGCATTCTTTCTATTGAGCCAAATCTGACTATACGTATTACAGACCATTTGTTTATTTGGTTTTTGATGATAGTTGCCTGCAAACTAATATACCTTTGTTTGATATTATAGGTTCAGTCAGCAATGTGTTGTTGACAAGGACAAAAGAAATCAATGTAGATATTGCCGATTAAGAAAGTGTTTTAGAGCAGGAATGAAAAAAGAAGGTAATAATATTTAATAATAATAATAATAATAATAGTAGTAGTAAAAGTGTTTTGCATACATTCTCTTTTTTTTTCAAAGATTTATTTATTTGTACATACAGAACTGGGGTACAGGTCAGAGGCTCAGGAGCGGTGAGAGGCTTCACCAGAGACAGAGTGGGGAGCAGA
>NW_004567157.1:14496-15754 GCF_000260355.1 Condylura cristata
TGAGGTTTCAGAAGTGAACATGAAAGATATAATAACCACACCCCTCAGGGAGGGAGTGTAGATCTCATTCAAGGACAGTGACAAAAAATAATTAAGTACTCTATTTTAGATTGTATTAACTTCATTTTAAATATATTAAATATTCTGATGTGTCATTCTATATTCTAAAAATACTTAATCTAGAACCAATGTATTAAACACATTTAAATGTTTGGCAGGGAAATAGCTATAAGATTTGAAGTTTATCAGTTTTGCAACATCCTGTGGCTATAGTATGCAAAGATTTTTCCAGAACTGTCTCACAAACTATATCAAAAACAAAATAAGTCACTATACTTAAATGTGAAATATCAAATCTTTCTTGAACATGGTAGATGTTGCCATGGGGATTTTTATAATTTTTTCAATAACATAGTAATTGTAGAATAAGACTCTGTTAGGTTGATACCTTATCTTTCCAGCAGAACAAGATAGAGTTTTATCCTAAATAATTTAGGGACTATGAGACTTTCTTTTATTCTTTGTGGCCAACAGATGTTAATTTTATTTTCTGTTTTGACTTCAAACTGGAGTTATTCCTTAAGTGACAAAAATACAAGTGATATTTCCCCTCTCATACTTCCTTATACCCTAAAAGTAGTTTTCAGTAAAAAAAAAAAGGCCAACACCTTAATCATATTTTTCCTAAAACATGTAAATATAGCACTTTGAAAGGCATTTTTTGTTATTTTTTGTCTTTTCAAAATGGTGATATTAAAAGCTCCCCCTTCTTAGGAGAAACCCCCACCTTTTGCTTTATGAATGTTTGTAAACTCTCCCAAGGTTAGTGCTTAATAAGAGATCATAGATTGCAATCTTAAAATCACCTTAACTAAAATAAATTGACTTTCCACTTTTGCTAGTGTTTTATAAGGAAAAGAAAATGGAAGCTTCAAAATCTATGACTCATATCTCCTGACAGTGAATACACTCTTATCTCTGACCTGGTCAATCTCACAGGCTATATTCTTCCTCTGGTTATCTTAGGGTTTTATTAACTTGGAAAGAATAGAAAACCATCCTATTAAAAATCAGTGTGACACAGAGAGAGCGCGGCGAGAAGCGGATCCGGGCGAAAAGCGGATTGCAGGCAGCTCCCCCACAACCCCGGGTCCTTCAGGCCCTCCAGCCTTGGGCTGGTGGGTGAGCTGAGGGGCCCGGGGACAAGCCGTGGGCTCCAGAAAAGATCTAGAACCTTCGCGGCGGCTGCCCAGCGGAC
>NW_004567157.1:16349-35533 GCF_000260355.1 Condylura cristata
TTTTCTGTCCAAGCTGTGCAAAACAAACGTGACAGAATAAACACCAGAAGGAACACATTTGATGGCAGCAACATCCCCCCCATCAACACACTAACACAAGCTGAAGTTCGGTCTCATCAGGTAACTGCAACACATCAAGGCCCAACATTACTTGATAGAATTGAATGTCTATTTAGTCATCATGTTAAATAATTATCAAGTCTCATTCAAATGTACTTACTAGTAAGGTAAATCACATCTACAGAAATTCACATCTACAGAGTTTTACATTGAAAGTATTTGTTGGACTCTTGGCTTAATTTTGACTTTTTTGGACACGATCATATTTTTAATGAAAAATGTGTGCTCTTCTAAGATATTTCTAAATAAGTTCAAAGAATTGGTTGAAGTACTTAATGTAGTGCAATGCTATGTGTAGGGGTGGGGAGGAAGAAGTTTCTGGTTTATTAATCAAATCTGTAAAATTAGTTTCCACAACTTTTGAGTAGTTTAGTTAAGACTGATCAGAACTCCTGCCTTGAAAAATATTTCTCAGCTTAAAGAAACACTTTGGTGCCCCCTTTGAATACAGGAATTTAAGGAAAGTGCCCAAATTCAGAAAACTTGGGAGAATGATAATTGTAATTTTAAGTTTCGGGAATGAGAATCATTGTTAAAATGTTGGTCATTAGTTTTATAGATTAAAATTTAATGACTAGAAAGTAAAGAGACTGAAAAACTTTCAGCATTGCTCCTATTAGAAATGCTAATAATGGTTCTCTATTATAAAACATACTGTGAAATAGCTAACTATTTAATCAAACCCTAGAATGAATCAGTGTAACTACTTTTGATTTTGATAACGCAAGGTTAATATGATGAGGTTAACCTCACCATTATCATCGTCATTACTTTAAGATTACTTGATGGTCTATAAAGCATTTATAGAATGCCTGAAAAAGAAGCTGTGAGGAAATATGCATCCACCATATTAAGAAAGATATATACACATGCAGGTTCAAAAATTGTTTGTAAGCATTTTTTAGACTGTTTTTTTTTTTCTTTTCAGCAGGAAGGAATTTTTAACACTGCTGACAGTTTAAGTTATTCTATAGTTTTTAAAAGTTATCATTGTATATTTTTTTCAATGGTACTGAAACAAAATTTGTTTCTTGGTGTTATTTTAATGGAGTTTTATTTAACGCAGCAGCATAAGTAGTTCTGGCATGTATATACATTTGTACATTGGTAAATGGTTTTCACTGAAAACATTTTCTTCATAAACTTGGACAAATTATATGTGGGCTAAATGGAAATATCACTTTTTAAATTAAAATAAAATCAATATATTTCATGTGGCTACATATCTCTTTCTTTGTACCGTCATTTTGAAGCTGAAAACCCTGTTAATTTCCTTTGCAAATTTGGCCAAAAACATAAGATATGCCCCCAGAGCATGGTGCTATCCTAAGAATGCTTTTAATTTAACATGTACTGGGAACAATTTTATTTCTCAATTTAAAAAAATATTTCAGTGATCAAGATACCATGACGATAACAGTATCCACTTACATGACATTTATTTATTGGAGTCAAGGAAATAAACAGGAATACTAGTCCTGTGTTATTTTAAATGGTAAATTAACATGGTGTTCTTCTTAATGCTAGATCTCTGCCTCAAGCCCTGGTGCAAGCACTGACATAAATGTTAAGAAAATTGGAACTATTGGTGATGTTTGTGAATCTATGAAACAGCAGCTCTTAGTCTTGGTGGAATGGGCGAAGATGGCAGCCTGGAAGCTGGGGCCCTGGAATGGCCTGAGGGTTCTCGCGTGGAGGCGGACCTGAAGCACAGGTGGCTCGCGTCGGGCAAATAAGGCCAAGCCAGCTGCCCCACCCAAGCCAGCTGCCCCGATGTAGCAGAATCTAATGGCATCTCGCGGTGCTGGGGAGAGCTGGGCTCCGCAGGGCTGTCCTTCTGGACCCCAGCCAAAGAGCTGTCCCACTGCTGGGCGGCTGCCCTCCCATCGTCCTCCCACGTCTTGTGAGGTCCATGAGCAGACAGGACCTGACATCTTCGCTCAGCTGCGTGCATGTGGGGGTGCAGTTAGGGTATGGAGATAACACCCGGGGGCTGGGGCGGCAGTTGTGGAGGAAGCCGCAGGGCAAGCTGCCTGGACAGCGGGAAATGCCCTGGAGTGGAGCTTTGGTAAAGTCACCAGCAGAGGGGAGGCTGTGGCCGAGGCATGGCTGTGGGCACGGCTACAGGGCTGGCGCCTGCGGGGACAGCTCTATGGGGACTGGGGTGCCCCATTCATGTCCGTGCAAGTGTTTCGACCTGGCCCGCTTTCCACCATAACCGTTGCAGTCTTTGGAACTGAACCGCGGTGACTTCCCTTCTCTTCCCCAGGAGCTGAAGTCCTCCCCATGGCTCCAATCCAATCACCTGTCCCAGAGGCATCCTGTAGGCCAGCTTCTGCATCGCGTGAGGTTTGGACGACTTTCTTTCTTTAGCTCTTCCACCCTCTCTCACTTTTCGAATGACAAGAGCACTTGGGGAGCATTGTGGCTCAGAGACATGAGCCAGACCTCATCCAACACATCCCCTTGTTTCCCCAACACCACCCCATGGTCTGCTCTTTGGCCCATGAAGGCAATCTCTGACCACATGGGGGCAGCAAAAATCACGTGGAGCATCCTCAGCAATGCCAGGAGGCTATCTTCGGTGCCACGGCGCCATTGCCAGGATTTCTGCGGTGCCACAGTGCCCTCTGGTAACCACGGATATCCTTGCAGAGGGGCTACAGGTCTGGAGAAGACACGACGTGCAGGGGAGGGTCAGCGCAGGTTCCAGCAGACCAGCTGTGGGCTCTGGTCACGCAAGGGACACCAGGACCTCCTTGCACACTGGCCTGGGGATCATGCTCCCCCGCGTCTGCAACCAGTGCACATGCCACGGAGTGAACGCCAAGGCTCTGAGAGGAGATGATCACCCACACCAACGGCCCTGGCACTGAACCAAACGCACAGGCCAAGGGCACCCATGCCTTCACTGTCACAGGCGGGCCTGGGATGCACCCGCACTGAGGCCAGCCCAGACTTTGCCCGCCCATAGTTGTCCGGGAAAGCCCGGTGCCCGAAGCAGCCCCCAAAGCCAAGGGCACTGCCAGCCCCCAAGCAAGAGGCCAAGCCATCTCCTTGAGGAGAAGGCTCTAGGGAGCCTGCTCCCGGGAACACCAGGACAGCCTTCTTCTGTCCCTCCTCCACCAGGGGTCTCCCTCTCTGTGTGTCCCCCACGCTCACACACTCGACCACCCACCCATGGGTCCACGCACCCAATGAACACACAAACATATAATCACATGCACAAGCAGCCACACCTCACCCATCAGGCCTTCTTCAGCACCCTCTGCCCAGGGCACTCTGGAAGCCGGGGCTAGTGCTTCCCATGGTGCTGGCCATCTGACATGTGCTTGGGCCCCGCTGCCTGGCTGGGACCCAAGCTGTGCTTTCACTTCCACTTGTCTTCTTTGGGAGCAGCGGGCTTCCTTTGTTCCAGAGGGCAAGCCAAGAGGACGGCCTTGTGAAGGCAGGAGACAGGAATGCTTCTCTGGCAAGGGGTAGACACACACCAAAGCAAGGCCCCGCTGGCCAGCCTGCTGCGGTCGGACGCGCATGGTGGGCTGACGTCTTGCTTCTCTTGGTTGACAATTCTCTTGGGGGATCAGAGCTGGGGTGGAGGGCAGTGGCATTGGCAGTGGAGTGCAGTGAGAGGACTCAGCACAAGGAGGCTGAGAGAGTGGGATGCAGAACAGGCAGCTCCACTTGCACTAAAATCCAATGCCGCTAAGGGCAAAAGCAAGGATACAGGAGAGGTCGGCTACACCGTGGGGGATGGCACTCCAGGCCTGGGATCACACTCAGGCAGGCCCCAGGGACTGGACCTGGTGTCCTCACTCGGGGACAGAAAGCCCTGCAGGGGCAGGCAGCCCCAGGCTGACTATGCAGCGCTTGCCGAGGCCCTCCTCCTTGATCTCTCTCTGCCTGCCTGAAGAGCTTTGCAAGCCCACAGTGCAAGCCCTGTGGCTGCCATGAGCAAGTCTGTGCCTGGCTGAGAGCATCGTAGAGCCTTCCTCAGTCACCGGAAGTGTGGCCCACCTTCAGCTGCCCTCCCAGCAGACCACCTGTGGTTTCTCTGCCAGGGTGTGGCTGAGTCCAATTGCAGTCTTATGTCCTCTTGGCTGCTAGAGTGTGGCTATCAGTCCATGCCGTGGGATGTGGTTTTTAGAGTGTGCGTGGAACCTCGCGGTTCCCTCCGGTCCCGCTTTCTTCATGCAACTGGCCGGTCATGGCTCGTGACCAGCTTCTGAGGCCACCACTCTGTCCTGGAGACAAAGGCACCCTTCTCTTTGAGGAGCAGGGCTCTCAGGGAAAAGGCCACAGGAGTCGAGGGCTCCTGTGCAGACCGGAGCAGGTAGCCAGACCTGCCCCCAAGGGAAAGGTTTGCTTAGAGGGAGCCCTGCATGGGTGCAGGCGGGCGGCCTGCCTTCCAGAGCTGCCTCCGCAGAGGGAGGCCAACAGCGCAGAGAATCCCTGGAGTGAGCCAGGCCGCCATGCACAGGGAGCCTGGTCACCCAGGAGTCCCTGAAAACTCACAGGCGCACAATAGACTGCTGGCCCGTGTCCATACAGAGACAGCCCTGATATCGTCCTCATCACCTGGGGAGTGTCCAGGCCTTTTTGGGGTGGCCCGCTTGCTGCTGTTCCTGGACAAGTAGGTGGACTGCCGAAGTAAGCCGGCTGGTTGGCAACATTTTGTGCAAGGGCCCCATCTGTGCATCTGGAGCCTCAGGTTTGTGCCTTTGACATTCCCTCCCATATCCTGCCTCGGAGAGCAGACTGAGAACGGTTTGGCCCTCGGGCCGAAGGTTAAGGCACTCAGGGTTTTGATTTCTCCGACTGGATGGATGGTATTTTCTGTTCTTCCTGCCCCCACCTCCTTGCATGAGTGAAGTTTGCAGCTCATGAGATCCCACTAGAGGTTTCCTAAAGTTTCCCTCCACCATACCACAGCCAGGAGCATGGGAGCCCTGCCGATCCAGCTGGGGCTGGGATCCTGAGGCCCGGCAGCAAGTCCCGCACAAGGCCTGGCTCGGCTCTCATGAGATGGCGCGATATCTGGGAGCCAGTGGCCAGGAAAGGCCTGGGGTTAGGGTTAGGGTTATTGTTAGGGTTAGTGTTAGGCGTGGATGCAGACCCGCAGCACACGTGGCTGGCTGGCTGACGGTGGACTAATCATCCCAAGCCTTCTGCCCTGGTCTCGCAGAATGCCGCAGCATCTCTTGAGGCTGGGGACAGCTGGGCTTGACAGGTCAGCGGAGAAGGTGGGAACCGAGTGCTCCTGTGACCTGCCACGTATTTCTGGGCAGTGGGCCAAGGTGATCCCTCAGAAGCCTGAGGTGTGAATGGGCACGCCCTGTGCCTAGCGAAACTCAAGCACTGGTGGGCGGTCACCACCCTCCCGAGGTGGAGGTCTTGCTGTCCATTGGGACCCCGGACCGAGAGCTAGCCTGGCTGCAGATCTCACGTCAGCTCTCTCAAGATCGAGGCCCCCAAGCCTCCAGGTGCTGCCCAAAATGGCGGCTGGGGAAGCTGTGGCCCGGGAACGGCCTGAGATTTCTCGTGTGGAGGCGCACCTGCAGCACACATGGCTTGCCACGGGCTAAGCAGGCCCAGCCAACTTCCTGATCTCATGGAATCTCGTGGTGTCTCTCGGGGCTGGGGAGAGCTGGGCTCGGGAGGGCTGTCTATCGGGTCTCCAGCCAGAGAGCCATCCCTAAGCTGGGCGGCTGCCCTCCCATTGCCCTCCCACGTCTTGAGTGGTCCGTGCATGGACTGGACCGGAATTCTTGGCTCAGTTGCGTGCATATCGGGGTGCGTTTAGGGTATGGAGATGCCACCCGGGGTTCTGGGGCACTGGTCGTGGAGGAAGCTGCGGGGCAAGCTGCCTGGCCAGGGAGGTGGGGCCGGGGTCGGAGCTTCAGCAAGGTCGCCTGTGGAGGCGAGGCTCTGGCCCAGCCATGGCTTTAGGTGCGGCTGCGGGGCTGGCACTGGCATGGACAGCACTGGGGTTCTGGGGAGCCCCATACGTGTCCATGCAAATGCTTTCACCTGGCCCACTTCCCACCATAACCGTTGGAGTCTTTGGAACTGACCGTCGGTGATTTGGCTTTCCTTCCCCAGAAGCTGAAGCCCTCCCCGCGGCTCAAATCAATTCACCTGTCGCATTCTGTAGGCCAGCTTCTGCATTGCGTGAGTTTTGCAGGACTTCCTTTCTTTAGCTCTTCCACTCTTTCTCACTTTGTGAATGACAAGAGCTAACCATTTGGGGAGCAGTGTGGTCCGGATCCATGAGCCAGACCTCATCTTCCATGTCACCTTTCTTCCCCAACCCCACCCCGTGTTCTACTTTGTGGCCCATGAAGGGAATGTCTGACCACACATGGGCAGCAAATCATCGCGTGAAGCCTCCTCGGCAAGGCCAGGAGGTTTTGTGCGGTGCCACAGCACCCTTGCCAGGCTTTGTGCAGTGCCACTGGGAATTTTGGCCAAACTTTAGCTCCACTCCCAGCAGACCACATGTGGATTCTCTGTCAGTGTGTGGCTGAGTCAACTTCAGAGTCTTTTCTCATATTGGGTGGTAGAGTGTGGCTGTCAGTGCCTGCCGTGTCTTGGGATTTTTGGAGTGTGAGCGGAATCTTTCTGTTCACTCCAGGTCAGGTTATTCCAAACAGCAGCCAGAGCTTCATGCAAGCAAAAGGTTTGCTGAAAGGGACTCCTGCATTGGTGCATGTGGGCAGCCTGCCTTACAGGGTTCCCTCCACAGTGGAAGGCCAGTGTGTAGGAGTCGCGGCATGGAGTGCACATGGCCACTGTGGATAGACAGACTGTTCTCCCAGCATCACCTGAAAACTCACTGGTTGGCAAATGATGATGTATTTTTAAAATGATATTTTATTTATTCTCCACAAAAGGCAATTTTAAAACTAAACATTACTATTATTTTGTTTTGCTCTTAGAATAAGTCATTTAACATGAAAAATAAATTTACCCCCGAAAGAAATTATTATAATCTATCAATGACAAATGCTTCAAGTTGTCTGATTCTTCTCAACTGCATCTGAGAACAACGCTGCCAAGTGTAGACTATATTTCCTAAAATCAATTTCATCCTAATGTACCCAGCCAGGGACAGTTTAACTCCTATTTCTTTTTTCTTCATCAATTTCCTTCATGTGTTCCTCCAAATGACTTTCCTTTTTTTTTTTATTTTGCCTATATATACATATATTTTTTTAAAAAAAATTTCCATTTTAAATGTTAGCAGATAACAGCCTCTAGATTGTCTCCCGATTGGCCCAGTTAGCAGAGACATCTTTCAGGACCTCAGAGTAAGTCATCCGAGGTTCTCCTAATATTCAAAAATGCTTTCTTGCAAACAGCTAGTTACATGAATATGTTTCATTCCATGTGGCAAAGACAAAGCCTCACAGACCCAAGATAAACCAGGTGTCATCTTAGAGGAAGGCTTGAATCTTCTTGAAAATGATTGTGTTTTTTAAAACTACTTTTCTCCCAAGCGATTTAGAATCGCAGAGAAAATACTCCATTCATTACCTGTGTAATTGTCCTCTGAGAGAAGTCTCTCTTCATATACATTTCTTCATTTGTTACTACAGGCATATTATAAATTAATATCAAAATATAAACTCTTGGCCCTCCCTGGTGGCGCAGTGGGTTAAAGCACTGCACTGAGAAGCTAAAGCCACTTCCGCATGAGTTCGATTCCCGCCCACCCCGGAGGTGATCACATGGTGTGGCAGACCTCTCCTGACCCACCCGTTGCTCCCCTCAGCAGTGTACTTCGTCGATCTGCCTGTTCTGCTCCCTACTCTGTCTCTGGTGAAGCCTCTCACCACCCCTGAGCCTCTGGCCTGTACCCCAGTTCTGTATGTACAAATAAATAAATCTTTAAAAAATATATATATAAACTCTTAAGAGAGTGAAGTATTGTTTTCCCTAACTTGGAATATACTTCTCCTACTAGGTCCTTCATCTGTTTTCCTTGAACAGCTTTGGAGAAGTACAGATTAAGGAGATAACTTGGTTTCAAACATCTTTCCATTTGTCTGACTAGACAGAGAGGGCTCTGTAGATGAAAAGTCACCATCACACCTGGTGATATAAAAAAAATGCAGAAACCTAATAGCTTCTTGAAATTCTCCAACTTGTTCTACCTCATTTCCGTAGCCTTGGCTCATCTTTGCATAAATCTGATTCATACAACATCACAGGTATTTACCTGTGCATCACCATCCTTAGGAAAAGATCCTATCCTTATCCTTATCCTTAGGATAAGCAATTGCAATTCATTTCCATTTTGAGTTATCAGTATTTAGTATCACTGTGGTCCCACAACGATCAATTGTTAATGTCCCCATTTCTTTTGGGGCTGGGAGATGATGCTTAATGGTGACACACAAGGTCACTATGATTCTACTCAGTAGGATCCAGGTTAATTTCCTGTTTATAAATACACTAAAAGTTTTTTTTTTCTTTTCAGAAAATGAATTTATTATGTGCTCATCTTATCTCAATGATTCCTCGTTGATACAGACTCAAACTAGGCACCAAAATGCATCCTGAAGTTAAAAGAGTCAGCTACACGTTCATACAACAGCTCCAAATTTAAGACAGTTCCAGAGTCATAAAAAATACCAGCAGTAGACAATTTTCAGAGCATGATGAAAAATGCACGATCTCTTAGGACTCAATGAATTAAGAGACTTGACTTCAAAATGATCTTTGAGCATTGCATATAAATAGGTGCCTTCTTCAGAGAGCATAACTATTCTAACTAATCGATGTGTTTTTTCTAACTTAAAGGAGGTGAGGCAAAACAGAAATGTACACAAGGAGGAGAATCCATAGGACTCACGAACCCTTGATACCAATCAGTCAGAAATTCCATCTGAAGGCTCTTTTCTAGGGGGAGAATAAATTTCTTCCTTCTGCTAATCTTCCAGAATCTTTTCTTTTATTCAAAGCATCCACCACTGGAAAAGACAACTATTCTAACAGAATCTAGAACATACTTTGGCCGTCATGAGAGGAAGTGGACTCTCTGCTTTTTCACATCTGGTCCTAAGATATAAAAGGCATTTTATTGTCTGTCAATTTTTTTTAAAGATTTATTGTTTATGAATACAAAACTGGAGTACAGGCCAGAGGAGTGATTCTCTGGAGACAAATTGTGGAGCAGAACAGGCGCATTGATGAAGTACGCTCCAAAGGGCTGCAGCAGGCTAAACAGGAGAGATCTGCCACGTCATGTGGATCACCTCTCTGGCTAGAGATAGAACTGGTGCTGAAGTGGCTGTGCTAGATTCATAGTGCTGTGCTTTAACCCACCGTGCCACCAGAGAGGACCCTTTATGAAAAGTATATTTTTCCCCTTTTTCCAATTTGCAAAGGGGGAACCTCCCACTGCATGTCTGATCTCTTTGTACATTGTAGGTAATCCTAACGAGTGAGTTCCTCTCTGTCAGCAATAGTTCCTTCACCTTTGTGCTCATAGTTCTGCCTGCATTATTCTGGATGTAGACTTGGGGGAAGTGGAAAACCCCACATGAACTTAAAACCTACAATATTTAACACACCTCTTCTTCCCTTTATTAATTATATTTTTTGTGATGCTTTTTAAATTTTTTTTCTGTATTTATTTAGTGTTCTTGACATAACTTTGTTTAAGTTTAAGGTATATAGCACCATTGTCTGATGCAGGTGTATATTCCAAAATTATTACCACTATGATGCTAGTTTACATATCCATTGCCAGATATAATGTGTTTCCATACTTTTAAAGAAGACTCGGTATTTACCTTGTTAGCAACTTTAAGATATATAAAATTATTAACTCTAGTCACCATGCAGAATATGAGTTACCCAGAATTTATTAATGAAAGCTTGTATCCTATAACATCAGCTTTTGGCATCCATCTTTCTACTCTGTGCTTCTATGAGTTAGGTTTTTTATTCGATTTCACATATAAGTGATATTACATAATATTTGTCTTTTTTAATATCCACGTGATTCATCAATATTATTGTAAATAGTAGGATTTTCTTTATTATGGTTGAATTACATGTTATTCATTATATAATATAATATAATGTAATACATTATATAGTATACAATAAATATTCAAATGTATAATGAATATGATTATATATATAATGAATATGATTTTCTTTATTCAGACATCTATCTGCATTTAGATTATTTACATGACATCTATTATAAATAATGCTTCAATGACATTGTATTTCAGGTATTTTTCAAGATAGGAAATTTGTTTTCTTCAAATATATACCAAGGAGTGGGACTGTTGATATTAAGGTAGCTGCACTTATTTTTTTTAAGAAATCACCTTACTGTTAACTGTAATATCTTTATCAATTTGTATTTGTAGCAACAATGCATGAAGGTTCTCTTTTCTCCCCATCCTTACTATTAATTGTCATTGTGTCTCATTTTGATGACTGCAACACTTATAAGGTGATATCTCATGGATTTGGTTTATATTTCCCTGATAACTAGTGACATTGAACTCTTTTAATATATATGTTGGCTATTTGTGCATCATCATTGGGAAAATGTTTATGTAGGTCTTTTGTCATATTTTAACTACATTTTTCGCAAAATTTAATTGTATTAGTTACTTACATATTTTGTATGTGTATTCATATATATATATATATATATATATATATACAAAAAAAAACCCACATATATCTGCTACAATATTTGTATCTGCCATAGCTGCTATAAGACTTCCCTTCAATTTGATAGGTTGCCACATTATAACATTAATTTTTTGTGTTACTTAGAAACTTTTTAGTTTGACTTAGTCACACTTGTTTATATTTACTTTTGTAGTCTTTGCTTTTAGTGCCATGTCTTTAAAAAGTATTGTCAGGATCAATATACAGGAGTTTATCACTATGGTTTCTTCCAGAAGTTCTTATAGATTCAGGTCTTATATTTAAGTTTTGAATTCCTTTTGACTTGCTATTTTGAATTTTAAATAGGAGGTTAATTTCATTATTTTCCATGTAGATACCCAGATTTCCCTATCTATTTCAACTGTATTGACATATATAAATAATTGTTTTATACCTGGATTTATTTTTGGACTCTCCATTTCTATTCCTTTACTCATGTTTTTAAGCTATTACCATACTGTTTTGATACTATAGCATTGCAGTATATTTTGAAACCAGGAATTGTTATGCCTCTAACTATTTTTGTCTATTAGGATTGCTTTGGGGTATTTTGTGGTTTCCTATACATTTTAGGATTTATTTTTCTACTTCTTTATAAAATGTTATGGGGATTTAGGCAGGTTTTTGTTGAACCTGTAGATGATTTTTGCCTAAAGGGACATTTAGCAATAGTAGTTGTTTTGCGTTTTGAATACAGAGTGTATTTTGTGTCTTCTATTTTTTAAATCAAGGTCTTAGATTTTAATAAACTAATATCTTGCCATCTCAGATTATGTATTACTATGTAGTTTCTCATTTTGGATACTATTATAAATGAGATTATTTTCTATATTTCTTTTCATATATTTCATTATTCATATATTGAAATCCAAATTATTTTTCTTGTTGATTTTGTAACCTGCAACTTTTCCGAATTTACTAATTATAATATTTGTGTGTGTGGAATCAATACAGTTGTTTGTTTATGATTATGTCATCAGCAAATAGAGACAATTTTACTTCTTCCTATCTTATTTATTTTCTATGAATTTCTGTTTATTGCTTATTTTTCCTGGTATTCTGTTGAATAAATGAGATGAGAGTTGACACTCTTGTTCTATTATTGACCTTAAAAGGAAAATTTTTCGCCATTTCATTTTTGAACATGATACTATTGGTGAGGCTGTCATATATTGTCATTACTTTGTTATGATGTTTCTTCTATAAACAATTCATTGAAAGTTTCTATTATTTAGCCTATTAAATTTCTCAAATGCTTTATTTCTGCATCACTGAGAGGATCATATAATTTTTTACCCTTCTCTCTATTAATGTCATATCAATTATTGATTTACAAATGTTGAATTATCCAAGCATCTCAAGGATAAATCCCACTTTAACAGGAACATGATCCTTGTAATGTGCTGTTGAATTTCATCTGTTAGCCATTTGCTGAGAATTTTTGTGCTTACATTGAGCAGGGATATTTCCCATGGTTTTCTTTGTTTGCACTATCCTTATCTGACTTTGATATTTGAATATTGTTGGTCTCATAAAATGAATTAAGAGTGTTCCCTCTTCTTTATTCTTTTGGAAGAATTTGAAAAGTATTTGTGATAATGTTTCTTTAAATCTTTGGAGGAATTCACAAGGGAAATCATCGGATTTCTGGGGAGGGAAAAGCCTCATTTTTCATTAAGCTTTTGTTGTTGCTGTGTTGCCAGTAATTTTTATATTTTCTGGTTCTTAATACTCTGGATCTGGGCCTGACTGGAAAGTTGCTACCTTTCCAAGGGTTAGAACTCTTAGAGATAGCAATTCATTCAAGAGTATATCTTTCATACAGAAGCTAATCAATCTCATTTTTTACCTCTCATACTCTGGGAAAATGTTGTCTTGCTTTACTTGCCTTCAACCAGATGTTATAAAACTAAGGACAACCCCTGTGTCTCAGAAATTGCTAAATATATTCAAACTAGACAATCTTAAACATCATTAACCTGCTTTCCTTGCCTTTTCCTGCAGAAGCTGTAATACAGTGATTATTCAAAATTTCCCCTCACTCTCTATGATTCCTGACATTCCTGGTGTTTACCTATACAGCACTGCATAGAATAGAACACTCCCCTCTTGGAGAACTGTGAATAACAGGCTATCTTTTCAAGTGTAGTCATTTCCTAATCTGCTTATTTAATCATATCTTAATCACAAAACCTACATTTTAAAACAACCTCATTGCATGCTGGCAAGCTAGTCTTCAAATTCTAGAAGATTGTAAAGCCATTTATTCTATTTCTCACAATTTCTTTGCAGTTAGAGTTAAACAAAACTCCAGTTCTGGTCAATGAGACAAAAAGATACGTCTCTGATAAAACTTCTGGCAATAATATTCCTCCAATTTAAAAGTGAAAATATGTGGGCAAAATTATTATTTTTTTGCTTTTTTAGATTTAGTCTTTGGGCATCTTTGTGCTAAACCAGGACACTTGTGGGAGAAGTTGTCATAAGGCAATGAAGTAGAAGTACATATCACAATGCAAAGCAACACATTGAGGATCATGACAGAGGAAGAAATAAAGTGTCTGAATCACAGAAAACATTACTGAAGCCATATACCCTAGTCCTCATGACTTGTGATGTAAGAGAGTAAAATATCATCATTAAATTTAGTTTCAGTAACATATTATGCAACATGAACTGAACCCAACAACATCCTAAATGATATAACATGGCTTTGGTAACAATATAGAGCTCCCCCCAAAGTTGTTAAATTAGTATGTCTTTTCTAATTGGCTTCTAAGTCTAGTGTATTTTTGTTCCTGAAACAGAACCCCAGAAATTCTAGAAGAAAATATGAAAAGCATCATAGTTTTTTTCAATACCCATTGTACAAAGTAAAATCTCTCATAATTTTCTACAAATAATAATAAGTGTATAATGACTATAAAGAAAATCTCATGATGATCAATCTCCCCAAAACAATGCACAGATTCAACATAGTACTTTTCCAAATTGCAATGAAGTTCTTCAAGTAACTAGTACAAACATTTAAAAATACTTATTTATGAATGCATGCAAGAATTAGGCTGTAGACCATAAATGTGGGGGAGAGGAGAGAGGATTCACCAGAGACAGAATGGAAAGTAGAACATATGAATCTACATAAATACACTGCTGAGAGGAGCACTGAGCCTTACAGGAGAGGTCTGCTACACAATATGGGTTAGCGTCTTAGCTGGGAATCAAACATATGTTGAAGAGGTTGCTCATAGCAATTAATCTATGACAAAGGAACTGAGAATGTATATTAGAGAAAGGGAAATTTCTTCAATAAGTGTTGTGGGAAAATCGGACAGCCACTTGCAAAAGAATGAAACTAAATAACTATCTTACCCCACACAAAAGAAATAAAATTTAAATGGATAAATGAGTTAGATGTAAGACATGATTACATAAAATGGGAAAAATAGACATAGACAAAACCCTTCACAGCATGAGTTTCAATATTGTCTTCATAGACACATTTCCAAAAGCAAGGAAAACACAGAAGAGAATATACACAATCAGGAGCACACCCAACCAAACGGCGTTACACAGCAAAGAAAACCATACCTAAAACAAAAAGACACCCCACTGAATGGGAGAAAATATCTGCACATCATACATCTGACAGGAGACTGATATTAAATGTATCCAAATCAAGAAAAGGAAAACAGATAACCCAGTCAAAAAAAAAAAAAAGCAGAAGAGAAAAATAGGAACTTCTCCAAAGAAGACATAAAGATGGCCAACAGCCACATGAAAAAAGTTCACTTTTCAGGAGAAAGCAATTCAGAATCACAATGTGACACTACCTCATGCCTCTCATATCAAACAGACCAGAAAGGAGCTCCGGTTTGAATATTTAGAACTAAACCTCTTACACTGTTGATGGGGATGTAGACTGGTCCAGGCATTCTAGGGCTCCAAAATCTCAAAGGTTAAAATTGGACCTAGTATACAAGCAATTCCACTCTTAGGTTTCTACCCAAATAATGTAAAATTTAATTTAGAAGGAAAGTTGCAGTGCTATGTTCATGCAGCATTATTCATAAGAGCCAAGTTATAGAACACCCTAAGTGTCCAAAAACAGATGAGTGGAACAAAATTATGGGATATAGGCCCAATGAGACATGACTCACCAATCATAACAAATCCAACTCAAGTCATTTGCAGCATCATGGATAGTCAAGAGGATTTATGTTTTAAAGAAACAACAGAAGACAAAGAGTTGATGAAACCAAATAAAGGATCAAATAAACTAACTCTTGAAAGCTGGCAATAAAACAGGTATGTCGAGGGGCACAGTGGACAAGGGAGGTGTGGAAAGTGGAGTAGGAGCACAATGGACTATGGTGTCAGTGAGGATTGCTTTGGTGGTGGGAGAATTATGGTCACAACATCTAGAGGGGGGTCCTATACTTCCAAAATACAAACAATGAGGTAAGATAAAAATATTATTTTAATAAAAATTAAAATATAGACAGGCCCTCCCTGGTGGCGCAGCGGGTTAAAGCACAGCACTGAGAATCTAAGACGGCTTCCACATGAGTTCGACTCCCGCCTGCCCCGGAGGTGACCACATGGCGTGGCAGACCTCTCCTGACCTGCCCGCTGCTCCCCTCAGCAGTGTACTTCGTCGATCTGCCTGTTCTGCTCCCCACTCTGTCTCTGGTGAAGCCTCTCACCCTCCGCATCTCTGGCCTGTACCCCAGTTCTGTATGCATAAATAAATAAATCTTTAAAAAAAATTAAAATATAGACATTTATGGGTTATTGTGGAAGACTACAGGTGAGCTAATTATAGCACTGTGAAAATATCTCTTCGTATCTTTTGTTTTGATAAATATCAACAGTAATTTGTTCTTATTCATAAACTTTAAGGATAAAAATGCCTCTTGATAATGCTGAAGTTAGATTAAGATTGATTAGGGTGGTAGCTATTTTGTTGTGGTTTAAACTAAAATCCCTAGAAAGTCAATCTAAATGCATACTCCTGATCAAGCATATCACTATTTGTAAAATAATGGGGAAACAACACAACTTGCCTAAGTTTTCTCATCTTCAATGGGATAATGGCAAGAGTACCTAGAGAAGTTATGGAAATTTATATATGTAAATAAAGATACATGATCTCCTTTAAAATAACATGGGTGCTTAATAAGTGCAAATATATTAGTTACTATATAAGTTATTTTTACATGATATTACTTCATCTGCTATTTTGCCTTAGTCACAAAACAGATAGAAGACTTCAGAAAATGTTGGCAAGTATGTATATTCCAGAGCATTCCAGTTATTCTATCAGTGTAACTCTTTATATTTTGTCCATTCCATCTTTTGTTACATAGTTTAATTTTCTGAAACATTATTGATAACAGTCCCAGAAGCTCAATAATTTGAATAGATATGTACGCCCTTACTGATTTTATTTAATTGCCAAAATATTTTTGTAAACATTTATTCATTCATGCATACAAAAACTGGAGTACAGACCAGAGGTTTGGGGCACGGGGAAATGTGAGTATTCAACAGAGACAGAGTGGGGAACAGAACAGGCGAGTTTATAACCAAAATACACTGCTGAGAGAATTGGGTGAACAGGAGAGGCCTGCTGCACCATGTGGCCAGGGATAGAACTCTTGCTTCTGTGTCTGTAGATAGCTTATAATGCTACACTTTAACCTCTTGTGCCACAAGGGAGGCCTCCCTGTCAGAATTTTTTTTCACTGAATTCCATCATAAGGGGAGACAAAAAATTAAAATTTGGTGGAGTACTGTGAATACACTAGAATCATTCTCTTGGGAAAACTTTTCTACATTTTCAGACCCACCTCCAGAAGTGCCCATTCACTCCTGAGATCACCTAGAAGAACCCACAAATATGTGGCTTTACTAGTCAGTTCCAACATCAAATACTACGCAAACACTACATCAAATACTATTTGATGTTCACTGATCTACTTTTCAAAAAGCTCATGTAGTACAAGATGTTCTGGCAGATGAGACAGTTGTCAGGACCAAATATCTAGTAGAGTCAAACATAGAATGATTATTGATTTTAGTTCTAAGTCTATATCACACTTGAAATTCCATTAACTTCCATAGGGTGATATGTTCCTAAAATTGATTTTGTGATTTGTTGTTTGAGGATAAAATACACCCAACAAATGTTACCATTACTGACATTTAGTAAGTTTACAATTCTGTGCAACATTTGCCCCATCTTCTTCAAGGACGTTTTCATCACCCCAAAGGAAGTTTGGTAATCATTAAGCAGGCATTCCCATTCATCTCTCCTCTCAGCCTATGATAACTGCAATCTTCCTTCTGCTACTATAATATTTCTTATTCTGAATATTTCATATAAATGAAATAACAGAATTAATTAATCATTTTTAAATTGGATTTTTTTTAAATAGAGCTTAGTGGATCTATTGATATATATCTTGTGACCCAGTATGATGCAAGCTATGAAACTGACAGATTCTGGGTAGATCAAGAAAAGCTCTGAAAAATCAGAATTGCCACTGCTAACTTATGTTATGACCTCCTTTTTTGTATAATCATAATATCAAAATATTCTGAGCAACCATCAGTTTACAACTGGATTGTCTTAGCCTCATAAGGCAGCTGCCTGGTTCAGGCAAGCTGCCCAAAGGTGAGAAATTCTTCTGTCTCTTGAGACAAAAGGCAAGTCCAGGGAGAGATAAGTCCCCAGGGGCATAAAAACTCCTGGGAAGCTTCCTTTTTTTCTTTAAAATAAAAAGCAAACCTCATATAAGACTCTCAGGGCATAAGGATTCAAGGACAATTTTAAACTTGTTTACACGTGTTGCTTAGTACACAACTGTAAGACTTTGCTTTAATTTACTCCTTTTTAAAACAAGCACTAACTACTCTCTATTAACCTTAAATTAGCCACTAGCTTTTCTTTAGACAATCATTGATAAAACTGCTAACACAATTTATTACTTCCCAAGACCCCTCGTAACCTTTTGCTAACAAGCTCATCCCTTCCCAGACTCTCTCTTCCTTTAAGTGATAACTAAACATCTGTACACATGACAATTAACACAAAAATGTATAATCTAGTATACCATACTATGTTAAGAGAAAAATGCTTTGTTTTCCTTGTCCTTGAGAAAGTTTTATGGTGACCTCTCATTAACTCACCCTATGCATTATTACAATTAACTACTTGTTATACCGTATAAATAAAGACCTGCTGAGGGAATGAGCAGGAAGACCTGCACACAACCCTGACTCCTTTGTCTTACTCGCGCCTGCTCCCCTCTCCCCTTTTGGAATCTCTGCTCGTTCACCAATGCCTTCCCACCTTAGGGCCCTGCCTGTCTTGCCTCCAGACAGCTTGATATTTCGGGCTGGTCCCCAAAACTGGTATGTGGTCAATCGTGAAGAGTAATCAATGTGGATCTGAGAAAAAATTGTACTCAGATTTTGGGGGGTGCAGTATTCTATAGAAGCCTGTTAGACCCATGTTGTCCAGGTCCTTGTTCAGAGCTTTGTTTATTTTTTGTCTTGTTGATCTGTAAAGAGTGGCATGTTGAAGTCTCCCACTATGTATCTATTTTCTGTGATATATGTTTTCATAGATGACAACAGTTTCCTGAACAGTTTCTGATATATTTTGGTGCTCCTTCATTTGGTATATAGATGTTGATGATTGTTGTGTCTTGTATTGTCCCCTTAATCATAATGTAGTGACCTTCTGTGTCTCTTTTAACCTTTTTTAGTTTGAAGACTATTATATCTGATAAAAGTATACCTGTTCCTGCATTCTTTTTTGGTCCTGTTGCCTGTAAAACTGTTTTCCATCCTTATTTTCAATCTGTTTATATCTTTTGCAGTTAGATGTGTTTTCTGCAGACAACAGAATGTTGGGCTCTGTTTTTTAATCCATCCTGCAACTCTGTGTCTTTTTACTGATGAGTTTAAGCCATTTACATTTAGAGATAATATACTGGCACCTACGTTTGCCATTTTGATCCTTTTGTATTATTCCCTATTCTGAACTGTTCTTGTTCATTCTTCTGTTGGATTTGGTTTTATGGTTTCTTGTAGTATTATTTTGAGTGTGGGTATAGTCATGAGTGGAGTTTCAGTTTGTGTGAAGATGTCCTTATTCTTTCTTCATAGAGTAAGGAGAGCTTCTTCACAGGATAGAGTATTCTTGGTTAGCATTTAGTGCTTTGGGGTTTGTTGATTATGTCCCTCCACTGTCGGGGTGTCCGGGACCCTAGCCCCATGGTTCAGCAGCTAAGATGGCGCCTGGCCTTTAGCCAGTGCGGTTGAGCTGGTGAAAAACAAAATACGTCAAC
>NW_004567157.1:35998-52110 GCF_000260355.1 Condylura cristata
GGACACGCGAAAGGCGGTCCAATTTCAGTAAAAACTAGGGACACGCAGAAGGCAGTCCAATTTCAGTAAAAACTAGGGACACGCGGAAGGCGGTCCAAGTTCAGTAAAAACCAGGGACACACAGAAGGTGGTCCAATTTCCGTAAAAACCAGGGGCGCGCGGAAGGCGGTCCAATCTCAGTAAAAACCGGGACGCTCAGAAAGTGGTCCAAATTTCAGTAAAAACTAAGGAACACGTGAAAAGCGATCAAATAGAACTGATAGTACAAAAACAAAAAGGGGGTTCTTACTTCCCTGTGGTTGAGGATCCACAAACTCAGGAAAGGTATCACCAGCCTCTAGATTTTAAATTAGTTAAACAATTAAAGGAGGCAGTATGCGCCTATGGCCCACAGGCTGCGTTCACAATTTCAATGGTTGAGTCAATTTGGCCCCTCGTGATTGGGAAAATGTGGCCAGAACCACCCTCTTGGGTGGCCAATACTTGATGTGGAAAACCACTTGGCAGGATGCCTCACTGGTCGCCCTTTAACAAAAGAAAAATTGGAGGCCTCATACCCTAGTAAAGGAGCAAGTTAATGCAGGACACCTGCAACGTTCCACCTCTAGTGTGGAGACTGTTGCAGGATCTAAGAGCTGTTAATCGTCAGATGTTCACAATGGGCCCTATTCAGTGCGGCCTGCCTTTAGTGTCAGCCCTACCCAGAGGTTGGCCCATTTTCATTGTAGATGTAAAGGATTGTTTTTTCTCCATACCATTACATATGGGGGATTGCTGGAGGTTTGCCTTCACATTAACAGCGGCCGGTCAGCAGCTGAGCATCACTACACTCCAACCCCATTTCCAGAGCACTTTGTATTATGGAAAGACATCTTGACAGGTGTATGGTGAGGCCCAGACCCCATTCTACGCTGGGTCTGGGGATCGGTTTGTGTTTTCCTGCAGGACCAGAGTGGCCCGGTGTGGGTACCCGAACATCTGATCCATACCGCTGCAGCACCTTCAGGAACACAGAAGTATGACTCCACTCCTCCTTCTCCTGATGCTCCTGCCCTGGACAACTCTGCCCCTCCCGTGGACACCGATTGAGGTCACCTTATGGGCCATCGTCCGGGCCTGGCCGTTTCCCCTTCCGAACACTGTACCTCGTATGTCACCCCAAGGAAATGAAACTATACCTCAAAAGTGTACCCTAGATGTAAATCTGAAAGGGTCTACACCAGAGACTTGTGAACTCAGATTTTGCAACTCAATGCTATGTGTGTCACCCCTTTAACTGCCAACCGTCTGTATTCATGCAATCCTTTCTTGACTTTGAAAAGACTTGGTTTGGGTTCATAGCTTTAGGCATTGTACTATTCCTGATTAGTGTGCTCTGTATTCGCTGCCTTTACAATTTGCAACAACAAATGTCACGCAATCGTGCATTGGTCCATCAGGCTTTTGCTGCCATGGAGGCGAGCGGCTCCCCTGGTATATGGCTCACTATGCTGGACCGGTAGTCAAAGATGGGTAATGTAGAAGGCAGCCACAGATCAACCTAAGACAGATGCTGTAGCATGCTCTACATTTGTTAATGACGTGTAAGACTGTGGTTAGGCCTCTCAACCTAAGACAGGCACGGTCTCTTGCCATTTATAATTAAACAAAGGGGGAGCTGTCAGGGTGTCCGGGACCCTAGCCCTGTGGTTCAGCAGCCAAGATGGCGCCTGGCCTTTAGCCAGTGCGGTTGAGCTGGTGAAAAACAAAATACGTCAACACCCGCCTGTATAAGGAAGTTAAATCTTATTGGATATGCTTTTGTGTGATCAATATATGCTCGTTGTGAGTCCTGCCCAAATATGGTTGTTGTACACGTGAGCAGTGCTCTAATTGGCCAATGTACACATGAGCAGTGTTCTAATTGGCCAATGAATGCTATTTAAGCAATGTGTTTCCCCTGGGAGAGGGAGAGAAGCAAGCGAAGAGCAGGAGTGAGAAAGCGAGAGGGCAGGAGCAGGAGCGCGCGAGCATGCGCCAGGAGAATAATAAAGGATCCAGAAGAAGATATATCGTGGCGTCTTTCTGCTGGCAGAGAGTGCGTCACACTCCACTCTCCTCTTGCCCGTAGTGTTTCTTTGGAGAAGTCTGATGCCATCCGGATCAGTTTCCTTTATAGATTATTTGCTTCCCTCTTGTCATTCTCATTATCTTTCCCATGTCTTGTATTCTTGGAATACAAGAATACAATTCTTGGTAGTTTTATTATAATGTGTCTTGCTTTATTTCTCCTGTCATCATGATAGTTTGGTGGTGTTCTTGCTTCTTGGATGTCTACTTTCATCTCCTTCTTCATATTAGAGTTCTCTTCTATTGTCTCTGTGAATACTTTCTCTATTTTTGGTCTTTCTCTTCACCTTCTGGGATAATTATAACTCTAATATTTCCTTTCCTAATGGTGTCAGATATCTCTTGAAGTGTTTCTTCATTCCTTTTCATTTTCTTCTCTTTTTCTTTTTTAATTCTCTGTGTTTCTGTGTTTTTGAAGGTGCTGATTTGTTCTTCCATTTCATCTATTCTGTTTTCATTATTTTCCCCAGCATTCTTTATCTCTTCTAGTGGCCTTTTCATCACCTGCATTTTTTCTATTTCCTTTTTTAATGTCTCATTTCCGTTCTTCAGTTCGTTGATTGCTTGTCTCATGTCTTTTTTTTTTCTTTCCATTTCTTTCATTCATTTCCTTTTTTGTATTCTTCAATTCCTTGATGGCTTGCCTCATTTCATTTTTTTCCTTCTCATTTTCTTTTTGTTTGTTTATCATGGTGATTCTGAATTCTCAATCTGGTAGGCTGAGCAGTTCTTCTACTTATCTTGTGGTTTCTGCTGACTGACCGTTTTGTGGTGTACTTCCCTACTACTCCCCCCCGTTTTTTGATCCCATTCTGCTATATGGCTGTTCATTATTCTTATTATTTTCTCGCCTGGTCTATTGTACTCCTGCTATGAGCGAAACCATCCAGTATTTTTCCTTTGCTTTCTGGCTTATTTCACTAAGCATGATCTTTTCCAGCTCTACCCAAGCTGCTGCAAAAGATGTGTTTCTTTTTTTTTTTCTGGTTTCTGAGTGATAGTCCATTGTGTATATGTACCACATCTTTTTAATCCAGTCATCTACTTTTGGGCATTTGGGCTGCTTCCATGTTTTTCCAATTGTAAATAAAGCAACAGTTAACATGGGGGTGCAGGTATCTTTTTCACTCTGTTTTTTGTGTCTTTTGGGTAGATAACCTAGGAGTGGGATTGTTGGGTCATAGGGAAGCTCAATGTTAAGCAGTTTGAGGAACCTCCAAACAGTTTTCCATAGTGGAATTCTCTGCTGCATTCCCACCAGCAGAGAATTCTCTGTGAGTTTATCATGCTGAGACATCTGAATATTGCCTAAATTTCCTCAGAGTGTTTGCTGGCAAACTTGATAATTCACTAGGATAACAAAGATCTAAATCGGAAAAGTTAAGATATATAAGATTGAAACACTTGTATGTTAGTTTTAAAAGTGAACCAAATAACATACAGAGACTTCTTAGTTCTGCGTGGAGATATCTGAAAAGTGCCTACATGATTCCAGGAGCATTATTAGGGGAAATAGCAGAATTTCAAAGAAAAATTCTTACTCTGAAAAGGCAAGATATAGAGGAAGGAAACTCTTGTATGTTAGTTTTCTCAGTGAAGTAAGTAAAATTCAAAGATATCTAACTTCTGTGCTGAGAAATATGTTAGTGCCTAAAGTTCCTAAGGGTGTTATGTGACAAACTATCTTAATATCTAGGAAAACAATTCCTAAGTTTGAAAAGGCAAAGTTTAGATGAACATACTGGTATGTGAGTTATCTCAATGAACTAAGTAAAATGCAGAGATTTCTAAATTCTGTTCTGAGAAATCTCAAATGTGCCTAAAATTTCCTAATTGTTTTATTTGGCAACCTAGCTTATTATCTTCAAAAACTAGTTCTAACTCTGAAAAGATAAGGTTTTAATGAGGTAAATTCTAATATGTTAGTTTTCTCAGTGAACTAAGTAAAATACAATAATTTCTTACTACTATTTTTTTAAAGATTTATTTATTTATTCATACAGAACTGGGGTACAGGCCAGAGGCTCAGGGACGGTGAGAGGCTTCACCAGAGACAGAGTGGGGAGCAGAACAGGCAGATCAACGAAGTACACTGCTGAGGGGAGCAGCGGGCGGGTCAGGAGAGGTCTGGTTCACCATGTGGTCTCCTCCGGGGCAGGCGGCAGGCAGGAATCGAACTCATGCGGAAGTGGCTTCAGATTCTCAGTGCTGTGCTCTAACCCGCTGCACCACCAGGGAGGGCCTCTTACTACTATTTTTGTGAGAAATCTGAAAATGCCTAAAAGTTCTTGAGTGCTATTGACAAACTAGCTTATTCTCTAGAATAACAAGTTCTAAACCTGAAAAGGCAAGGTTTAGGTGAGGGAAATTCTAGTATGTTAGTTTTCTCAGTGAACTAAGCAAAATAGATTTTTTACTACTGTGATGAAAAAATGATAAATGCCTAAATGTTCCTAAGAGTGTTCTTTGGCAAATTAGATTATTCTCTATAAAAACAAGTTTTAACTCTGAAAAGGCAAGGTTTAGATGAAGGAAACCCGTGTATGTTAGTTTCCCCACAAAAATAGTACAATTCAGAGAATTCTGACTTCTGTGGTCAGAAATCTGATATTGCCTAAAAGTTCCTAAGAGTTTTATTTTGCAAAGAAGCTTAGTCTCTAGGGAAAAAAAAAAGTCCTAAACCTGAAAATGAAGGGTTTAGTTGAAGGAAACAATTGTATGTTAGTTTTCTCAGTGAACTAAGTAGATTACAGAGGTTTCTTAATTCTGTAGTGAGAAATCAGAGAACTGCCTAAAATTTTCTGGAAGTTTTATTTGGCAAACTAGCTTTTTTCTCAAAAAAAAAGTCTTACCTCTGAAAAGGAAAGGTTTAGATGTTAGTTAGTCTTGTATGTTAGTTTTCTAACAAAGTAAAATACTGAGATTTCTTACTTCTGTGCTGAGATATCTGAAAAGTGCCTAATCTTAAGAGCGTTATTAAGGGAAATAGCAGAATTTCAAAGAAAACACGTCCTGACTCTGAAAAGGCAGTATTGAGCTGAAGGAAACTATTGTATGTTAATTTTCTCAATGAACTAAGTAAAATACAGAGATTTCTTACTTCTGTGTTTAGAAATGATACGTTTCTAAAAGTACCTAAGAGTGCTTTAGGGCAAAATAGCTTATTCTCTAGAAAAACAAGTTCTAACCGAAAAAGGCAAGGTTTAGATGAAGAAAACTCTTGTATGATATTTTTGTAAGTGAACTAATTAATATACAGAGATTTCTTACTTTTGTTGAGAAATCTGATGAGTCTCTAAAAGATCCTAAGAGTGTTATTTGGCAAACTAGCTTATGCTCTAGAAAAACAAGTTCCAACTCAGAAAAGACAAGGTTTAGATGAAGGAAAAATATGTGTTAGTTTTCCCAGTGTATTGACTAAAATACAGAGATTTCTTGCTTCTGTGATGAGAAATCTGAAATGTGCCTAAATTTTCCTAAGAGTTTTACTTGGCAATCTAACTAACTCTCTGGGAATACAAGGTCAAACTCTGAAAAGGAAAGATTTAGATAAAGGAAACACTTGTATGTTAGTTTTCTCAGTGAACTAATTAAATTAAAGAGATTTCTTACTTCTGTGCTGAGATATCTGAAAAGTGCCTTCATGATCCTAAGAGCGACTTAAGGGAAAGAACAGAATTTCAAAGATAGCAAGCCCTAACTCTTAAAACGCAGGGCTTAGATGAAGGGAACTTTTGTATGTTAGTTTTCTCAGTGAACTAATTAAAGTTCAGACATTTCTTAATTCTGTTCTGAGAAATCTGACAAATGCTTAAAAGTACCTAAGAGTGTTACTGGAAAAAATAACTTTAGGAAAACAAGTCATAACTTGGAATTTGCAAGGTTTAGATGTTAGTTGTCTCAGAGGCCCAAGTAAAATACAGAGATTTACTAATACTGTGCTGAGAAATCTGACATGTCCCTAAAAGTTCCCAAGATGTCAATTTGGCAAATTTGCTTATTCCCTGAAAAACAAGTTTTAACTCGGAAATGGCAATGTTTAGATGAAGGAAACACTTGTATGTTAGTTTTCTCAGTGAATGATGTAAAATTTACAAATTTCTTAATTCTGTGCTCAGATACCAAAAAAGTGCCTAAAAGTATGTAAGTGTGCTATTTAGCAAGTTGCTTATTCTATAGGAAAACAATTTCTACTGCAGAAAATGCCATTTTTAGAATGAGAAAACATTTTTTTTTATGATCTGGATTTTTTTTTATTACAAAGTTTATTTTTACATCGTTTTGCACATTTTTTTTTCCATCTCGATTGTAATCCCCGCAGGTTTCCCATCACCAAATCACCCCTGTGCCACCACCATAGTCCCGTGCATTTCCCTCCCTCCCCTCCCCCGTTTTTGATCCCATTCCCCACTCCACCCCCACAGAATGTCTCTGGTATATGGTTGTTCATTATTTTTGTTATTTTCTCGCCTGGTCAATCATCCACTTTTGGGCATTTGGGCTGCTTCCATGTTTTTCCAATTGTAAATAAAGCAGCAATAAACATGGGGGTACAGGTATCTTTTTCAATCAGTGTTTTTGTGTCTTTTGGATAGATACCTAGGAGTGGGATTGCTGGGTCGTAGGGAAGCTCCATGTTTAGCAGTTTGAAGAACCTCCAAACAGTTTTCCATAGTGGTTGTACTAGTTTGCATTCCCACCAGCAGTGTAGGAGAGTTCCTTTTTCTCCACATCCTCGCCAACATTTGTTGTTGCTAGTTGTTTGAAGATGTGCCATTCTCACTGGGGTGAGGTGGTATCTCACTGTGGTTTTAATTTGCATCTCCCTTATTACGAGTGATGTTGAACATTTTTTCATATGCCTGTTGGCCATCTGCATTTCCTCTTTGGAGAAGTGTCTTTTTAGCTCTACTGCCCATTTTTTGATGGGGTTGTTTACTTTATTTTTGTTGAGTTTCATCAGTTCTCTGTATATTTTTGTGATCAGTCCTTTATCGCTACTTTTGTGTGAGAAAATGTTTTCCCAATTAGTGGGCTGTCTGCTTGCTTTTAGTAATGTCTCTTTTGCTGTACAGAAGCTCTTTAACTTGATGTAGTCCCATCTATTTATCTTTGCCTTCACTATTGTGGCGTTGGGTGCTCTGTCTTTAAAGATGTCGCTGAAGTGTATGTCGTGTAGTGTTTGACCCATCTTTGCTTCTAGGTATTTTATGGTTTCCGTTCTTATGTCTAGGTCTTTAATCCACTTCGAGCTTAGTTGAGAAATCTGAAATAACTCTGAAAGGGCAGGGTTTAGATGAAGGAAACTCTTGTATGTTAGTTTTCTCAGTGAACTAAGTAAAATACAGAGAAAATGTGTGGTTTCAGAGATAGAGCATGTTTTCATTTAGAAACAGCCAGTTTGTTTAAGAATAAACTTAGGCACTTTTAGTATCTCCTGAAATTTCACACCAAACAGGTTGAAATCTTAGCATTTTACTTAGTATTTTACTTAGTTTAGTAAGCAAAATAACAAAAAGGTGTTTCCTGCATCTAAAACTTGTGTTTCAGAGTTCAGGCATGTTTCTTTTAGAAACAGCCAGTTTGCTTAAGAAAAAACTGAGCAGCTTTTAGGCTCTTCGGAAATTTCACACCAAGCAGGTTGAAATCTTAGCATTTTACTTAGTTTACTGAGCAAAGTAACATACAATTGTTTCCTGCATCTAAATTTTGTGGTTTCAGATATAGAGCATGTTTTCCTTTTGAAACAGCAAGTTTGCTTAAGAACAAACGCACTTTTATACCCTTATGAAATTTAGCACCAAACGGGTTGAAGTCTTAGTATTTTACTTCGTTTGCTGAGCAAGGTAATATACAAGTGTTTCCTGCATCTAAATATTGTGGTTTCAGATATAGAGTATGTTTTCCTTTAGAAATAGCAAGTGTGCTTAAGAAAAAACTTAGGAACTTTTAGGTTCTTCGAAAATTTCACACCAAACGTGTTGAAATCATAGTATTTTTACTTAGTTTACTGATCAAAGTTACATACAAGTGTTTCCTATATCTAAACCTTGCAGTTTGAGAGTTTGGGCATATTTTCCTTTAGAAACAGCCAGTTTGCTTAAGAACAAACTGAGGCACTTTTAGGCTTTTCTTAAATTCCGAACTAAACAGGTTGAAACCTTAGTATTTTACATTGTTTACTGAGCAAAGTAACATATAAGTGTTTCCTGCATGCATACCTTTCGGTTTCAGAGATATAGCATGTTTTCCTTTAGAAATAACCAGTTTGCTTAATAACAAACTTAGGCACCATTAGGCTCTTCTAAAATTTTGCACCAAATGGGTTGAAATATTTATTTTACTTAGTTTACTGAGCAAAGTAACATACAAGTGTTTCCTGCATCTAATCTTATTAGTTTCAAGTTAGAGCAAGTTTTCCTTTAGAAACAGCCAGTTTGCTTAAGAACAAACTTAAGAACAAACAGAGATAGAGACTCTTCTGAAAATTCGCACCAAACGGGTTGAAATCTTAGTAATTCAATAAGTTTACTGAGCAAAGTAACAAGTGTTTTCTGAATCTAAACCTTGTGGTTTCAGAGTTCTGACATGTTTTTCTTTAGAAACAGCCAGTTTACTTAACAACAAACTAAGGCATTATTAGGCCCTTCTGAAATTTCACACCAAATGGGTTGAAATATTAGTATTTTAATTAGTTTACTGAGCAAAGTAACATACAAGTGTTTCCTTCATCTAAACCTTATGGTTTAAGAGATAGAGCATGATTTCCTTTAAAAACAACCAGTTTGCTTAAGAACAAACTTAGACACTAACAGGCCCTTCAGAAATTTGCACCAAACAGATAGAATTCTTAGTATTTTACTTAGATTACTCAGCAAAGTAACATACAAGTGTTTCCTGCATCTAAGCCATGCGGTTTCAGAGTTCGGGCATGTTAATCTTTAGAAACAGCCAATTTGCTTAACAGCAAACTAAGGCACTATTAGACTCTTCTGAAAATTTGCACCAAACGGGTTGGAGTCTTAGAAATTTAACTATTTTACTGAGAAAACAACATACAAGTGTTTCCTTCATCTAAACCTTGTGGTTTCAGAGAAAGAGCATGTTTTCCTTTAGAAACAGCCAATTTGCTTAAGAACAAACTTAGGCACAAACAGGCCCTTCATAAATTTCACACCAAACGGGTTGAAGTCTTAGTATTTTACTTAGTTTACTGAGCAAAGTAACATAAAAGTGTTTCTCCTGAATCTAAACATTGTTCTTTTCGAGTTAGGACATGACATCCTATAGAAACAGCCTGTTTGCTTAAGAGCAATCTTCGGAACATTTAGGCTATTCTTAAATTTCGCACCAAACACGTTGAAATCTTAGTATTTTACTTAGTTTACTGAGCAAGGTAACATACACGAGTTGCCATTATCTAAACCTTGCGGTGTCAGATTTCAAGCATGTTTTCCTATAGAAACAGCCAGTTTGTTTAAGAAAGAACTTAGTAACTTAGTAATTTTAAGCTCTTCTGAAATTTCGCACCAAGCTTGTTGAAATCTTAGTATTTTATTTAGTTCACTGAGCAAAGTAACATATAGTGTTTCCTTCATCTAAAATTTGTGGTTTCAGAGATAAAGTGTTTTCCTTTAGAAACAGCCAGTTTGTTTAAGAACAATCTTAGGAACTTTCTGGCTTTTCTGAAATTTCGCACCAAGCGGTTTGAAATCTTATTATTTTACTTAGGTTACTGAGAAAATTAATGTACAAGTGTTTCCTTCATCTAAAACTTGTGGTTTCACAGTTAGGTCGTTATCCTTTAGGAACATCCATTTTGCTTAAGACCAAAGTTAGGAACTTTTTGGCTCTTCTGAAATTTTGCACCAAACGGGTTGAAATCTTAGTATTTTACTTAGGTTACAGAGCTAAGAAACAAAGAAGTGTTTTCTGCATCTAACCTTGTGGTGCCAGATTTAGGGCATGTTTTCCTTAATAACAGCCAGTTTACTTAAGAACAGACAGGAACTTTTAGGCTCTTCTGAAATTTCGCACCAAAAGCATTGAAATCTTTGTATTTTACTTAGTGTACTGAGCAAAGTTAAATGCAAGTGTATCTTTCATGTAAGCCTTGTCGTTTCTGAATTTCGGACCTGTTTTCTTAGAGATACAGCCAGATTGCTTTAAAATAGGAATATTTTAGCTTTTCTGAAACTTGCACCAAATGGGTTGATATCTTTGTATTTTACCCAGTTTCCTGAGAAAAGCAACATGCAAGTGTTTCCTTCATCTAACCCTCGTGGTTTCAGAGTTAGGACTTGTTTTCTTAGAGATACACCCCATTTGCTTTAGAATGAATTTAGGAACATTTTGGCTCTTTGGATATTTCTCACCAAACCGGTTGAAATTTTTGTGTTTTACTTAGTTTACTGAGCAAAGTAACATGCAAGTGTATCCTTCATGTATACCTTGTGATTTCTGCATTAGCAATTGTTTTCTTAGAGATACAGTCAGTTCACTTTACAACAAACTTAGGAACATGTTGGCTCTTCTAAAATTTCGCACCAAACGGTTGAAATGTTTGTATTTTTCTTAATTTACTGAGCAAAGTAACATGCAAGTTTTTTCCTTCATCTAAACCTTACAGTTTCAGAGTTAGGACATGTTTTCTTAGAGATACAGCCAATTTGATTTAGAACAAACTTGGGAACTTCTAGGCTTTTCTGAATTTTTGCACCAAATGGGTTGAAATCTTTGGATTCTATGCAATGTCCATCGTCTGACAGATTCCGGGTGGATCAGGATAAGCTCTGAAAAATCAGACTGTCCACTGCTAACTTACGTTATGACCTCCCTTTTTTGTATAAACATAATATCAAAATATTCTGAGCAACATTCAGTTTACAACTGGATTGACTTAGCTGCAAAAGGCAGCTGCTGGTTCAGGCAAGCTGCCCCAGGGTGAGAAATTCCTGTTTCCTGAGACAAAAGCCAAGCCCCAGGAGAGATAAGACCCAAGGGCATAAAAAAACTCCTGGGAAGCTTCCTTGGTTTCTTTGAATAAAAATAAACTTCAGATAAGGCTCCCAGGGTATAAGGACTCATGGACAAATTTTAACCTGGACTACACAGGTGTTTGATATACAACTGTACAACTTTCTCTTAATTTATTCCCTTTTAAAGCAAGCACTAACTACTCTCCAATAGCCTCAAATTACCCATTAGCTTTTCCTTAGACAATCACTGATAACACTGCTAACACAATTTATTACTATCCCAAGACCCCTAACCTTTTGCTAACAAGCGCACCCTTTTCCAGACCCCTCTTCCTTTGATGATAACTAGACAGCTGTATATATGATAACTGTCACAAAAACGTATAATTTAGCATACCATAAATTGTAAACAGAAGAATGCTTTTTTCCCTTTGTCCTTGAGAATGTTTTATGGAGATATCTCGTTAACTTGCCTACACATTACTGCAATTAACTATTTGCTACACAGTATAAATAAAGACCTGCTGAAGGGAAAGCAGGAAGACTTGCACTTTATCCTGACTCCCATGTCTTCCTCACGTCCGTTCCCGTCTCCCCCTTTTGGAATATCCGCTCTCTGACGCCTTCCCATCTTGTGCAGCCTCGAGACACCCCAAAGGATGGAGCTGGTCTCCGACACAAAGTAACATGCAATGGTTTCCTTCATCTAAAACCTTTTTGTTTCAGAGTTAGGCCTTGTTTTCTTGGAAATACAGCCAGATTACTTAAGAACAAACTTAGGAACTTTTCCGCTTTTCTGATTTTTTTGTGCTAAGCGGGTAGAAGTCTTTGTAATTTACTTAGTTTACTGAGGAAAGTAACAATCAAGTGTTTCCTTTAACTAAACCTTTTGGTTTCTGAGTAAGGACTTGTTTTATTCGAGATACAGCTGGCTTGCTTTATAACAAATTTAGGAACATTTTGTCTCTTTTGAAATTTCTCAACAAACGGGTTGAAATCTTTGTATTTTAGTTAGCTTACTGAGCAAAGTAACATGCAATTGTATCCTTTATTAATACTTGTCGTTTCTGATTTAGGACTTGTTTTCCTATAGTACCAGCCAGTTTGCTTTAGAACAAAATTAGGTACTTCTGAAATTTCACACCAAATGGGTTCAAATCTCTGTTATTTACTTAGATTACTGAGCAAAGTAATATACAAGAGTTTCCTTCATTGAAACCTTGTGGTTTCCGAGTTAGGACTTTTTTTTTCCTTACATATACAGCCGTTTTGCTTTAGAACAAACTTAGGAACTTTTCATATCTTCTGAAATTTCTCAGCAAATGGTTTGAAATCTTAGTATTTGACTTAGTTTACTGAACAAAGAAAGTAACATATAAGTGTTTCCTTCATCTAAATCTTGTGGTTTCAGAGTTAGGACCTGTTTTCCTAGATCTACAGTCAGTTTGCTTTAGAACAGTGCCTAAACATTCGTAACAGTATTATTTGGCAAACTAGCTTTTTCTTTAGGACAATAGGGTCTAACTCGGAAAAGGCAAGGCTTAGATGGTGGAAAACTCTTAGTTTTCTCAGTGAACTAAGTAAGATACAGAGATTTCTTATTTCTCTGCTGAGAAATCTGAAAAATGCCTAAAAGTTCCTACTTGTGTTAATTGACCACTTATTCTCTTTAAAAACAAGTCCTCACTCAGAAAAGGCAAAGTATAGATTAAGGTAACAACAGATTGGTACTTTTCTCAGTGAACTATATAAAATGGAGAGATTTCTTACTTCTTTGTTGAGATATCTTAAAAGTGCCGACATAATCGTAAGTGAGATATTAAAGGAAATAGCATAATTTCAAAGAAAACAAGACCTTACTCACAAAGTAAAGAACTTAGATGAAGGAAACACTTGGATGTTAGTTTTCACAGTGAACTAATTAAAATACAGATATTTCTTTTATCTGTGCTGAGATATCTGTAAAGAGTGTAAAAGTTCCTAACGGTGTTATTTGGCAATATAGATTTTTTTCTTTAGGAAAACTAGCTATAACTTAGAAAAGGCAAGGTTTAGATGAAGGAAACGCTTGTATGTAAGCTTTATCAGTGAACTAAATAATAGACAGATATTTCTTACTTCAGTGCTGGGATATCTGTCAAGTGCCTACATGATCCTATGAGTGTTGTTAAGGAAATAGCAGGATTTCCAAGGAAACAAATTCTAACTGTAAAAGGCATGGTTTATATGAGGGAAACTATTGTATGTTAGTTTGCATAGTAAACTAAGTAAACTATAAAATTTTCATACTTTTGCACTGAGAAATCTGTAAAGTGCCTAAAAGCTCCTAACAGTGTTATTTGGCAAACTAGCTTTTTCTCTGGGAAAACAAGTCTAACTCTGAAAAGGAAGGTTTAGATGAAGGAAACTCTTGTATGAGTGTTTTCTCAATGAAGTAAGTAAAATACAGAGATTTCTATCTTCTGTGGTGACAAATCTCAAATGTGCCTAAAAGTACCCAATAGTGTTATTTGGCAAACTAGCGTTTTCTCTAGGAAAAATAAAGTCCTAACTCAGAAAAGGCAAGGTTGAAATGAAGGAAATTCGTGTATGTTAACTTTATCAGTGAAAAAAGTAGTAGATATTTCTTACTTCTGTGCTGAGATATGTGAAAAGTGCGTATATGATCCTATAGTGTTATTAAGGAAATAGCAGAATTTATAAGAAAACAAGTTCTAATTCTGAAAAGGCAGTGTTTAGATTAAGGAAACTCTTTTATGTTAGTTTTCTCAGTGAAATAAGTAAAATACAGAGATTTCTTACTTTTGTGCTGATAAATCTGAAATATGCCTAAAATTTTCTTAGATTGTTATTTTGCAAACTAGCTTTTCTTGAGGAGAACTAGTTCAAACACGCAACAGGCAAGGTTTAGATGAAGGGAATGCTTTTATGTTAATTTTCTTAGTGAACTAAGTAAAATACAGAGATTTCTTACTTCTGTGGCAAACTAGCTTACTCTCTAAAAATCAAGTTCTAACTCTGAAAAGGCAAGGTTTAGATGAAGAAAACACTTGTGTGTTTGTTTTATCAGTGAAGTAAGTAAAATACAGAGATTTGTATCTTCTGTGGAGAAATCTATAATGTACCTAAAAATTCCTAGCAATGTTATTTGGCAAATTACCTTTTTCTCTAGGAAAACAAGGTCTAACTAGGAAAGGGCAAGGTTTAGATGAAGGAAACTATTGTATGCTAGTTTTCTCAGTGAAATAAGTAAAATACAGAGATTTCTTACTTCTCTGCTGAGATATCTGAAAAGTCCCTACATGACGGTAAAGCGTTATTAAGGGAAATAGCAGAATTTCGAAGAAAACAAATCCTAACTCTGAAAGGGCAGGGTTTAGAAGAAGGAAACACTTATATGTTAGTTTTCTCAGTAAACTACAGAGATTTCTTACTTATTTTGTGAGAAATCTGAAATGTGCCTAAAAGGTCCTACAGTGATACTTGGCAAACAAGCTTATACTCTCAGAAAACAAGACCTAACATGGAAAAGGCATGGTTTAATTGAAGGAAACACTTGTATATTAGATTTCACAGTGAATTAAGTAAAATGCAGAGATTTCTTACTTCTGTGCTGAGATATCTGGAAAGTGCCTACGTGATTCTAAGAGCGTTATTAAGAAAAGAGCAGAAATTCAAAGAAAACAAGTCCTAACTCTGAAAGGACAGGATTTAGATGAAGGAAACATTTGTATGTTAGTTCTCTAAGGGAACTAAGTAAAATACAGAGATTTTTTACTTCTTGCTGTCAAAGAGTGTTATTTGGTAAGCTAGCTTTTTCTCTAGGAAAGAAGTTCTAACTTGGAAACGGGAATGTTTAAATGAAGGAATTATTGTATGCTAGTTTTCTCACTGAAGTAAGTAATAAACAGAGATTTCTTACCTCTGAGGAGAGAAATCTGAAATGTGCCTAAAAGTTCCAAACAGTGTTATGTGGCAAATTAGGTTAAAATCTCAGAAAACAAGTCCTAACACGGAAATGGCAGAGTTTAGATAAAGGAAACACTTTTATGTTAGATTTCTCAGTGAACTAAGTAAAATAAGGAGATCTCTTATTTCTGTGCTGAGAAATCTGAAAAGTGTCTATATGATCCTAATACCGTTATTAATGAAATATCAGAATTTCCAAGAAAACAAGTCCTAACTCTGAAAGGTCAGGGTTTAGATGATGGAAACGATTGTATGTTATCTCAAACAAAATGCAGAGATTTTGTTTGTTTGTTTAGGTAATTTATTTTTTTATTTTATTTTAATATAATAGTTTATTTTTACATCATTTTGTACATTTTTTTTCATCTCAGTTATAATACCCGTGGGTTTCCTTTCTTCATAGAGGAAGGAGAGCTTCACAGGATAGAGTGTTCTTAGTTGGCATTTAATTCTTTGGAGTTTGTTGAGTATGTCCCTCCACTCTGTTCTTGTCAGTATTGTTTCTTCAGAGAAGTCTTATATCAGCCTGATTGGTTTCCTTTTATAGGTTATTTGTTTCTTCCCTTTTGTCATTCTCATCTTTTCCTTGTTTTTTTTTTTTTTTTTCTCAGTAGTTTTACTATGATGTGTCTTACTGTATTTCTCCTCTCATCATGGTAGTTTGGTGTTCTAAGCTTCTTGGATGTCTACTTTCATCTTCTTCATATTAAGGAAGTTCTCTTCTATTATCTCTGTGAATATTTTCTCTATTCCTTGACCTTTCTCTTCACCTTCTGGGATACCTATAAATCTGATATTTCCTTTCTTAATGGTGTCACCTAGCTCTTGAAGCGTTTCTTCATTCTTTTTCCTTTTTACTTCTCTTTCTTTTTTTTTTTAGATTGACTCATAATTTGTTTGTTTTTACTGATCATCACATCTATATTTATTATCTAGTTCTGTCTTTTTTTATTTTATTAAAAAGTTTACTTTTACATCATTTTGCACATTTTTTTTTTCATCTCAGTTGTAATCCCCACGGGTTTCCCATCACCAAATCACCCCTGTGCCACCACC
>NW_004567157.1:58600-60142 GCF_000260355.1 Condylura cristata
GCTTGGACGCGGTGATCTCGGCGTCTTTACTCTGCCGCCATCTTCCGGAAGTCCTCCTTTTTACTTCTCTTTCTTTTTAATTCTCTTTGTTTCTGTGTCTTCAAAGGTGCTTATTCATTCTTCCATTTCATCTACTCTGTCTTCATTAATTTTTCCAGCATTCTTTATCTCCTTTAGTGGCCTTTTTATTGCGTGCATTTCTTCTAATTCCTTTTTTAACGTCTCATTTCTTTCTTCGGTTTGTTAATTGCTTGTCTCATATCTTTTTTTTTCATTTCTTTTATTCATTTCCTTGTTTGCATTCTCCAATTCCTTGATGGCTTGTCTCGTGTCATTTTTTTCCTTCTCATCTTCTTTCTGTTTGTTTATCATGATTATTCTGAATTCCCTATCTGGTTGGCTAAGTAGTTCTTCTATCTCTTTGGTGCTTTCTGGTGGCTGATCTTTTTGTGGTGAATTTTTCCCTTGTGTAGTTGCTTGGGTATTTGTTTGCCTTCTTTTCCCTGTTGTGTATTTTCTAATACTTTCTATTTGCTGAGACACATTGTTGCTATTATTGACTGGCATTTTTTTGTGGGGGGTGCTCTTTCTGTAATGGCTGAGGGACTTCCAGACAATTCAGTTGTGGAGGGTATTCTGAGTTGTGCTATTTTTCCAGCTCCCACTGTGTGGAATTGTGTCTGTCGTCTCAGCTGGTAATAGTCAGGGGTCTCCTGTGGTGTTCAGCCTCTTCCAGTAACACATTGTGTCCTTGTTTCTGGAAGGTGCCTGATGATCTTTGTAGCCTTCAGATGTCCCGGGTTCCCTCTATGTTTGGGTGTGCCTGTTGGGGATATGATGTATTAGAAGTGTTGTAGGTCTCCCTGGAGTTGGGTCTGGTTGAGTTAGTGGCTGGCTTTGTTTACTTTCTAAGTACTGTGAGCCTTTCTGTACCACAAACCTTCAGGCCTTTGCTTTAGGAGTGGGATCTGCTCCCCAAATATGAGTGAAGGGGAGTACCAGGGAGCTGCCATCCTCCCATCTGAGTAGGCTGCCAGTCCTCCCTCTGAGCTTCCAAGGCTCTTTGTTTCTACTCCAGACAGTCTCTCCCTGAGTAGTTTTTCTCCACTGCCTGAGGTCCTCTCACAGAGCCCAGCCGTATCACTTTTACGCAGTTTTTGTGGGTAGATGTGGTAAGCAGGTAGACCCCTTAGCAAGCCTCCCCATTTGAGGTACTTCCTAGGGCCTCTCTATGTCGAATGTGGCCATGGAAGATTGCTAAAGTTGTTGCATTTTCCCAGGGTTGGATCTGTGGTTGAGTCCTGCCTAACCAGTTTTCTTTTTCCTCTTTTACCTCCAGGGCTTTGTGAGTCTTGCTGACCATTCCTTAAAAATGGTGCCAAGACCTGACCAAGCCCTAATGTCGCCTAGTCTAGTTCTCTGTTGTGGGGGGCAGGGGATGTGGGTAGGGCAAGAGGTGCCCCTGTAACAGATACAGGTTTCACGGACTCCGCCCCCACTCGATGCTGGAACTCCAAATCCCATCAGTACCAAGAAGAAGCA
>NW_004567157.1:68672-81783 GCF_000260355.1 Condylura cristata
CTCTTTCCCTGGGTTATCCCTTTACCTTTCTCCTTATAAATAAATCCATTATTTAACCTTTTGAAGTGTGTCCATAATACGATTGAATCGTAAGCGCACGGGTGAAGACCCACAGACAGGCAACCCAATTCACATTGGGGTGCCCTGTAACACCCCAATTGCCAGTTCCTTCATCTTCTCCACCTCCTGGGCTCTAAGTAGAGTAGTTCCCCACCACCTGCAGCTTGGGATCCACTTACCTAGCTGTGTTGTCTCAGTTTATATCCAGGGCTTTATCGGGGCTGCTAAGGCAAAGAATGGCAACACATCTGCAGTGTATCCTAGTGTCTGGGAGTTTGGGCACTCCCAGATCCGAGCTGCAGTGTTTTTCCACAATTTGGTTTCCTCCCCCGAACTGAGTTGTCTCAGTTTATCTCCAGGGCTGTAGCAGGGATGGAGTCAAAAGCCACTGCTGCAGCCATCACCACAACCATAAGTCTCCCTCTGCAGTGCTTCCTGTGGTCTGGGTGCCAGAGGGGCTCCCCAATTGGAGCCCCCAATCATTAAGTTTCCCTCAGTTATCTTCCTTTTAGTGAGTCCAGGGTGTTCTCATTTGGGTTGAAACTTACAGTATGTAAGTCTGCTGTCCGTTTTTAATCTTAAAATCCTATGAGCGCTAGGAGGCAATGATTTCTGCAGCTTCACTCTGTCGCCATCTTTATTTTTTTGTTATTAGTTTACTTTTACATATTTTTCCATCTCAGTTGCAATCCCCTTGGGTTTCTTATCATCAAATCACCCATGTGCCATCACCATAGTCCAGTGCATTTCCCGTACCCTACTGTTTCGATCCCATTCTGTCACCCTATTGCCACCTCCAATACAGAGATTTTTTTATTTCTTGCTGACAAAATGAAATTCGACTAAGTGTTCCTAAGAGTGTTATTTGGCATAATAGTTCTACTCTCAGAAAATAAATCCTAACTCGGTATAGGCAAGATTTAGATGCAGGAAATGCTTGTGTGTTAGTTTTTTCAGTGAAATAAGTAAAATACAGACATTTCTATATTCTGTGGTCATAAATCTGAGATATGTCTAAAAGTTCCTAACAGTGTTAATGGGCAATCTAGCTTTTTCTAAGGAAAACAAGTGCTATTTGGCAAATTAGATTTTTCTTTAGGAAAACAAATTCTAAATCGGAAAACCAAGGTTTCAATGAAGGAAACATTTGTATGTTAGATTTCTAAATCGGAAAATGCAAGATTTTGATGAAGGAAAAATTTGTATGTTAGATTTCTTAGTGAAATATATAAAATACAGAGATTTCTTGACACAAGCTATGCAACGTCTATCGACTGACAGATTCCAGGTAGATTGGGAAAAGCTCTGAAAAATCAGAATTTCCACTGCTAACTTATGTTATGACCTCCTTTTTTTGTATAATCCCGATATCAAAATATTCTGAGCAACCATCAGTTTACAACTGGATTGTCTTATCCTCATAAGGTAGCTGCCTAGGCAGGTTCAGGCAAGTTGCCCCAGAGCGAGAAATTCCTCTGTCTCCTGAGACAAAAGGCAAGCCCCAGGAGAGATAAGACCCTGGGGCATAAAAACTCCTGGGAAGCCTCCTTGGTTTCTTTAAATAAAAAAGCAATTCTCAGATAAGACTCTCAGGGCATAAGGACCCAAGGACATTTTTTACCGTGTTTATACAGGTGTTGCTTGATACACAACTGTTACAACTTTCTCTTAATTTACTCCTTTTTAAAACAAGCACTAACTACTCTCAGCCTTAAATTAGCCATTAGCTTTTCTTTAGACAATCACTGATAACACTGCTAACACAATTTATTACTTCTCCAAGATCCCTAATAACCTTTTGCTAGAGAGCTCATCCCTTCCCAGACCCCTCTTCCTTTGAGTGATAACTAAACAGCTGTACACATGACAATTATCGCAAAAACATATAATCTAGTATACCATAGTAGGTTACAAGAAAAATACTTTGTTCCCCTTGTCCTTGAGAATGTTTTATGGTGATCTCTTATCAACTTACCCTATGCATTATTGCAATTAACTACTTGTTGCACAGTATAAATAAAGACCTGCTGAGGGAATTGGCAGAAGTCTTCCATCCAGTCCTGACTCCCATGTCTCACTCGTGTCTGCTCCCCTCTCCCCTTTTGGAATCTCCACTCGCTGATGCCTTCCCATTATAGGGCCCTGCCTGTCTTGCCTCTGGACACCTCAATAGTTGGAGCTGGTCTCCAACAATTTCTTAATGCTGTGCTGAGACATCTGAAATGTGCATAAAAGTTCCAAACAGTGATATTTGGCAAAATATCGTAAACTCTAGTAAAAAAAAAAAAACAGTTCTAACTCAGAAAAGGCAAGATTTAGATCAAGGAAACTTTTGTATGTTATTTTGTCACTGAACTAAGTAAAATACAGAGATTTCTTACTTCTGTTCTGATAAATCTTAATTTTGCCTAAAATTTCCTTACAGTGTTATTTGGCAAACTAGCTTATTCTCTCTTAATACAAATCCTAACCCAGAAAAGGCAAGGTTTAGATTAAGGAAACTGTTGTATATTCATTTTCTTGGTGCACTAACTACAGGGATTTCTTTCTTATGTGCTGAGATATATGGAAAGTGCCTACATGATCCTAAGAGCACTATTAAGGGAAATAGCAAAATTTCTAACAAAACATGTACTAACTCTGAAAGGGCAGGTTTTAGATGAAGGAAACTTTTGTATGTTAGTTTTCTCAGTGAACTAGGAAAAATAGAGAATTTTTTTTTTTTTTACTTCTGTGGTGAGAAATCTGTAATATGTCTAAAATTTCCTAAGAGTCATATTTGGCAAACTAGCTTTTTCTCTAGGAAAATGAGTTTTATTTGGCATACTAGCATTTTCTCTACAAAATTAAGGTCTAACTCTGAAAAGGCAAGATTTAGATTAGGAAATACTTATATGTTAGTTTTCTCAGTGAACTAAGTAAAATACAGAGATTTCTTACTTCCATGGTGACAAATCTGAAATGTGCCTAAAAGTTCCTAACAGTGTTATTTGGAAAACTAGCTTTTTCTAGGGAAAGCAAGTTTTAACTCAGAAAAGGCAAGGTTTAGATATGGAAACTTTTGCATGTTAATTTTCGCATTGTGCTAAATAAAATACTTACTTCTGTGCTGAGAAATCTAAAAACTACCTACATGATCCTAAGAGAATAAATAACAGATTTTCCAAGGAAACAGGTACTAACTCTGAATGGGTAGATTTTAGATGAAGGAAACACTTGTATGTTCGTATTCTCAGTGAACTAAGTAAAGTATAGAGATTCCTTACTTCTGTTCTGAGAAATCAGAAATGTGCCTAAAAGTTCCTAACAGCATTATGTGGCAAACTAGATTATTCTCTCGGAAAACAAGTCCTTACTAAGAAAAGACAAGGTTTACATATAGGAAACACTTATATGTAAGACTTCTCAGTAAACTAATACAGAGATTTATTACTTCTGTGCTGAAAATCTCAAATGCGGTAAAAGTTCATAAATGAGATACGTGGCAAACTATCTTTTCCTCTAGGAAAACAAGTGTTGTTTGGTAAACTAGGTTTTTCTCTAAGAATCAAGTTCTAACTTGAAAAGGCAAGGTTTAGATAAAGAAAACGCTTATAAAGAGATTTCTTACATCTGTGATGAGATATCTAAAATGTGCCTAAAATTTCCTAAGAGTGTTATTTGGCAAACAAGCTATTTCTCTAGGAAAACGAGTGTTATTTGGCAAATTAGCTTTTCTCTAAGGTAAAACGTTTTAACTTGGAAAAGTCAAAGTATAGATGAAGGAAACTTTTGTATGTTAGATTTTTTCAGTGAAAAGTCAAAGTATAGATGAAGGAGACTTTTGTATGTTAGATTTTTCAGTGAACTAAGTAAAATACAGAGATTTGTTAGTTCTGTCATGACAATTGTGAAATGTGCCTAAATTATTCTAAAAGTGATATTTGGCAAACTTGCTTTTTCTCCAGAAAAATGAGTATTATTTGGCAAGCTAGGTTTTTCTCTAGGAAAACATGTTCTAACTCGGAAAAGGCAAGTTTCATATGAAGGGAAGGATTGTATGTTAGTTTTCTCAGTGAACTATATAAATACAGCAATTTCTTACTTCTGTGCTCTCAAATCTGAAATGTGCCTAAAATATCCTAGGTGTTATTTGACAAACTAGCTTTTTCTCTAAGAAATCAATTTCTAACTCAGACAAGGCAAGGTTTAGATGAAGGAAATGCTTCTAAGTTAGTTTTCTCAGTGAACTAAGTATAATACAGAGATTTCTTTGTTCTGTGGTGAGAAATCTGAAATATGCCTAAGAGTACCTAACAGTGTTATTTGGCAAACTGTTGGTGCCGAGTTAGCACACTACCCCCGGGGCTCCGGGGGATGTGACCCCTGTTGTGCGTGTCAAGGCGGCCAGGTGGTCGGTCCGATAAAGCCATGACACAGACTTGTGTTTATCTGCCTAAGACACCACAGGGACGACCTGACCTTTCTCTGCCCTAGCACACTCCCTTGTAAGGGAGTGTCAGCATCTGGCAGCTGCAGGCGGTGTGGCAAGAGAAAATCCCTACTTCCTCCTTTCCCGCCTTAATCTTCCACTCCTACTGCCTAATGGTATATAAAGGGATCGCTGGAAATAAACGAGAGACTCCTGGATGAAGAACCTCGGCGTCTTGTGTTTTCTTTAACCTCATCGTCCCTCGCCGGACTCGGCTCCGATTAGCCGGACGCGGCAGCAAACTAGCTTTTTCTCTAGAAAAACAAGTCACAACTAGGAAAAGCCAAGATAGAGATGAAGGAAACGCTTGTGTGTTAGTTTTCTCAATGTACTAAGTAAAATAGAGATTTCTTACTTCTGTGCTGAGATACATGGAAAGTGCCCATAAGTTCTGAAGATCTTTATTTGGTAAACTAGCATAATCTCTAGGGAAACGAGTTCTAACACAGTAAAGGCAAGGATTAGATTAAGAAAACTCTTGTATGCTAGTTTTCTCAGTGAACTAAGCAAAATACAGAGATTTCTCACTCCTGTGCTGAGAAATCTGATTTTTTTTTTTTTTTTACTTATGTGGTGAGATATCTGAAATGTGCCTAAAATTTCCTAAGAGTGTTATTCGGAAAACTAGCTTTTTCTCTAGGATAATGAGTATTATTTGGCAAACTATTTTTTCTCTAAGAAAACAAGTCCTAACTCAGAAAACCTTGTCAGAAAAGACAAGATTTAGATGAATGAAACACAAGATTTAGATGAATGAAACATTTAAGTTCCCTAAGTTAACAAATAAAATACAGATATTTCTTACTTCTGTGCTGAGATATCTGAAAAGAGCCTCCATGATCCTAAAAGTGTTACTAAGGAAATAGGAGAATTTCCAAGAAAACAAGTTCTAATCCTGAAAAGGCAGGGTTTAGATGAAGGAATTGCTTGTATATTAGTTTTATCAGTGGACTAAGTAAAATAGGAGATTTCTTCCTTCTGTGGTGAGAAATCTGAAAAGTGTCTAAAAGCTCCTAAGAGAGTTATTTGGCAAATTAGCTTTTTCTCTAGCTTTTTCTGTAGGAAAACGAGTTCTCACTCAGAAAAGGCAAGGTTTAGATGAAGGAAATGCATCTATGTTCATTTTCTCATTGAACTAAGTAAAATACAGAGATTTCCTACATGGGTGCTGAGAAATCTGAAAAGTTTCCAAAAGTTCCTTACCGTGTTATTTGGCAGAGTAGCTTATTATGTCAGAAAACAAGTCCTAACTTAGAAAAGGCAAAGTTTAGATGAAGGAAACCCTTGTATTTAGATTTTTCAGTGAACTAATAAAAATACAGAGATTTCTTACTTCTGTTCTGAGATATCACAAAAGTGCCTACATGATCCTAATTGTGTTATTAAGAAAATAGCAGAATTTCCAAGCAAACAAGCCCTAACTCTGAAAGGGCAGGGTTTAGATGAAGAACCCTTTTTAGGTTAGTTTTCTAGGTGAACTAGTAAAATACAGAGATTTCTTAGTTCTGTGCTGAGAAATCTGAAATGTACCTAAAATTTCCTCACAGTGTTATTTGGCAAACAAGCTTTTTCTCTAGGAAAACAAGTTCTTACTCGGAAAAGGCATGGTTCCGATGAAGGAAATATTTGCATGTTAGTTTTCTCACTGAACTAAGTAAAATACAGAGATTTCTTACTTCTGTGCTGAGAACTCTACAATGAGAAATCTAAAATTTCTAAGACTGTTATTTGGCAAAATGGCGTTTTCTCTAGGAAAACAAATTCTAACTTGGATAAGGGAAGGATAAGTTGAAGGAAACTCTTCTATATTAGTTTTCTCACTGAGTGAACTAAAATACAGAGATTGTTTTACTTCTGTGATAACAAATATGAAATGTGTCTAAAAGTTCCTAACAGTGTTAATTGACAAACTAGCTTATTTTCTAGAATAACAAGCCCTAACTCAGAAAAGGCAAAGTTTAGATGAAGGAAACACCTGAATGTTACTTTTCTCAGAACTATGTAAAATACAGTGATTTCTTACTTGTTAGCTGAGAAATATGAAATGTGCCAAAAATTTCCTAACAAAGTTTCTTGGCAAAGCAGCTTTTTCTCTCGGAAAATAAGTTCTATCTCAGAGAAAGCAAGGTTCAGATGAGTGAAACTCTTGTATGTTAGTTTTCTCAGTGAACTATATAAAATACTGATATTTGTTACTTTTGTACTGAGAAATCTGAAATGTGCCTAAAATTTCCTTAGAATGGAAGATAGCAGCAGAGTAAATACTTTGAAATCATAACGTCCAACCTCATACAAGAATATAAATCTGGAAATGAAATGTATACTTACATACCACGAATTTCAACCCAAATGACACCACCCTGGACTCAGTAGAAGGAAGATAACTGAGGGAGACTCAGCAATTGGGGAGCTCTGATATGATAGCTCATATCTGGGAGCACCCAGGTTCCCAGCCGTAAGGAATTGCCATAGACAGTTGTCTTGCTGCTCTTCGTCAGGCTTGCTAAAGCCCTGAAGATTAAGAGAGACAACTCAGCTCGGTGAGTGGAACCCAAGATGCAGGGAAAGACTTTCAGCTCTGATCCAGAGTCCCCAGGTGCCCAGGCACTATGAAGTGCCGCAGATGGTAGGCTTGCTGCTTATTTGGCTCCCTGCTAAAGCCCTGGAGATAAAAAAGAAAGACAACTTAAGCTCAGTGAGTGGAACCCAAGCTGTGGGAAAGAAGTGTTCAAAATCAAAATGGGCACACAGAAACTGTGGGGAGTGAGGAGGAACTGACATTTGTGGCAGCTGCAAGGTTTACAGCTCTTCTAGTGCTCCCTGCACCCCCCTGCCCACAACAGAGGACTGGGACTAGGTGCCATCAAGTAGTGGACGGGATTTGGTGCCATTTTTAAGGTGTGGTCAGCAATATACACAAAGCCTGGAAGGTAAAAGCAGGGGGGGAAAAAAACAGACACGATTCAACCACAGGCCCAACCCTGTGAAACTGCAACAATTTTAACACTACCCAACCCTCCATGGGCACATCCTAGAATAAGAGGCCCTACAAAGTGCCTCAGATAGGGAGACTTGTTAACGCATCTTCCCACAAAAGGAGTTAAAGAGACAACTCAGTTCTGTGAGAGGGCCTGAAGCGGTGGGGGAAAACTGCTCAAGGAGAGACTGCTTGGAGTGGGCACAAAGAGCCTTGGAGGCACTGAGAGAGGACTGGCAGCCTGTTCAGTTGGGACTTCTGGCACTCCCTTCACCCCTGCATTGCCCATCCCCAGAGCAGATGTCTGAAGACTTGTGAGCCACAAAGTCTCACAGTGCTCAGAAAGTAAACAAAACCAGTGACCGGCTCAACCACAGGCCCAGCTGAAGATACATACAAAACTTCTATCGCACCCCAACCCCCACAGACACATTCTAGCATACAGGGAACCCTGGATATTGGAAGGCTACAAAGATAACCGGAAATTTCCACAAACAAGGACTCAATGTGTTACTGGAAGAAACTGAACACCACAAGAGACCCCTTATTGTTACTGGCTGAGACAACAGACACAATTCCACACAGTGGGGGCTGGAAAAATAGGATATATTGAAACAAAGCACAACTCAGGATATCCTCCACAACTGAAGTGTCTGAAATCCCTCAGCCATCCCAGAAAGAAGATCCAGAAAAAATGCTAGCCTATAGTAGCAACACTGTGTCACAGCAAATAGAAAGTATTAGATAATACATGACAAGGAAAAGCAGACAAATACCCAAGCAAATCCACAGGGGAATAATTTACCACAAAAGATCAGTCACCAGAAAGCACCAAAGAAATAGAAGACCTGCTCAGTCTACCAGGTAGAGAATTCAGAATCATCATGATAGACAAACAAAAATTCTACAAGAATTAATAATAAATGACCAGTCCCCCAGTTAGACACACACACACACACACACACACACACACACACACACCACACACAAGCAAATAAAGCAATACACTTGCTTAAGAATCAAGGAACATCTGAACACAATATAGGTAAACAAAATGCAAAGAACAGAACTATTGGGAAAGATACAAAGTCTACAATATTAAAAATGTTGAATGAGCTGTTGGATGGTGGGTTAAAGTTAGAGAAGCAGGAACAAAATCTAAGAAAGGAGATCCAGAGCAAAGAGTTTCCACTACCAAAGAGATGGAATATATATAAAATGATTACAAAAATTAAATGTACACAAATTTAGAAAGCACTTAAAATAATGTTAAACTGGTAGACAAAAGAATCTTGGATGTAGAAGACACATGAACAAATGGGGAGTCCCAAGGAAAGGAAAAATGAGGTAACACTACAAGAAGTATTACAAGAAAAAAACTTAATAATTGGGACCCCAGATGGCGAAGGGAAAGAAATGGGCACAATAACATTATTCAAAGAAATAACTGAGAATTCACCAAATCTAAAATATGAATTAAATTCGGATGTACAGGAAGCAGACAGAAAGCCCAAATTGGTAACTGCAAAAAAAAAAAAAAACCCAGGCACATGAAACCATCAAAAATCAGACACAGAAAAAAATTCCAATATACAAGGAAAAACAATAACTTACAAAGTCTCCTAAATTAAGAACTACCTGGATGGCCCTCCCTGGTGGCGCAGCGGGTTAAAGCACAGCACTGAGAATCTAAAGTCGCTTCCACATGAGTTCGATTCCTGCCTGCCCCGGAGGTGACCACATGGCGTGGCAGACCTCTCCTGACCCGCCCGCTGCTCCCCTCAGCAGTGTACTTCGTTGATCTGCCTGTTCTGTTCCCCACTCTGTCTCTGGTGAAGCCTCTCGCCGTCCCTGAGCCTCTGGCCTGTACCCCAGTTCTGTATGCACAAATAAATAAATCTTTAAAAAAAAATAAAAGAACTACCTGGAATTCAGCTGAGACACAATCCAGGATAGAAGAGATTGGAGGAAATGTTCACAGGGATAAGAAACAAGAATTGGCAGTCAAGAGTACTCTATCTTGCAAAATTATCACTTAGGTATGAAAGTGAAATAAAGGTATTCGCAGACAGGGATTATTACTGCAAGACGTACCCACTAAGGAATTTTGAAAGGAGTTCTTTTACAAGTAGAACTAAATGAAGCACAAGTACTTGAGCAAGGCAACAATAGAAATAATAATAAAAAAAAGCATGAGGGAGGTCCAGCAAGACTGTCAGCAGAGTGAAGACCCTGAATCACTATGTCCAAGCCCATGCAGGATTATAAGACTAAAAACAGACTGTAGCCTTACATACTATGAGCTTCAACCCAAATGAGAGCACCCTGGACTTATAACTGAGGGAGACACAGTGATTGGGGAGCTCTGATACGGGAGTTCCAACCTGGGAGCACACTGGTGCCCAGGTGCCCAGGTCTAGGAAATACCTCAGACTGGAGGCTTGCTACTCTTCTGCCCACTAAAGCCCTGGAGGTAAAGAGAGACAACTCAACTCAGTGAGTGTAACCTAAACTTTGGGGAAATACTGTTCAGTGTGGATGCATATAGCCCTGGTATTGGGGAGGGAGAACTGACCACTGGGACAGCTGGGAGGCTTTCAGCCCTTCTAGCACTCCCTGCATCCCCCACCTCCACAGGAGAGGCCTGGAGACTTGTGCATCATTAGCACACAGCCCAGCAAGGCTCACGAAGCCCCTGAGGTAAAAGGGGGGAAAAAAACAGAATCAACTGCAGGCCCAACTGCTGGGAAGCTGTAACAATTCTAACACTCCCCTGATCCCCCACAGGCACATCCAAACATAGAGAGGCCCAAGAAATTGCTTCAGATGAGAGAGAGGCTTGCTACTCTTCTACCTGCTTACCCCCATTTACCCATAAAAACTGCAGTAAAGCTTTGGAAGTAAAGAGAGACAACTCAGCTATGTGAGTGGACTCCAAGTGGAGGGGAAAGATCTCAAGGAAAATCTTCATGGAGTGGGCACAAAGAGCCCTGTGGATGCAGAGGAAGGAGTGGCAGCCTGTTCAGCTGGGAGGCTTGCAGCCCATCTGGCACTCCCTGCATCTTTGCATATCCTGTCACCACAGCAGAGGCCTGAAAGCTTGTGAGTCATTAAGGCATTGCTTTGCAAGGCGCACAGTGCTCAGAAAGTGAATAAAACCAGAGACTGGCTCAAAAACAGGCCCAGGTACAACAACACTTCTAATGCGCCCCACTCTCACACCACCATCCCACAGACACATCCAATCCTATGATTGGTAACTGGGGATATCGGGAGGCTACAAATATCAACAGGTGGGCAAATGGGAGCTGCAGTGCTGCTACAATCATGGGTATGGTGGCAGAGAGACAAGCTAAGGAGCTTTCCTTCTGGCTTCCCTACTCTCCCAGAGAGACAAGCCCATCTGGAAAATAACTGGGAGAAGTCTCTGGTGCCACCAAGAGGTAAAAAAAAAAAAATCACAAGCCACACATTCTTCAAATCAGGCAGCTACCAAAATTACCAGAAAGAAACTATCAGAGCCAGTCACGGTGCTTGAACCCATAGATTGAAGGATATACTGGGTAGAAAGAAACCTCAAGAACTTCTTTATTATCCCATCCTGGGACAAAAAAAGAGAAAACCAAGCAAAGCTGCAGACTCTGGGAAGGCTACTTCACCCACTCGTAAGGTATTCCCCAGGAGACCAGCCTAAAACAAAAAAGACTAGTTAACTGGGAGCCACCAGACACTGAGAGACAATTCTCCCCTACCTGTGGTGGTGTTTGTCATTTGTTTATTTGTTTATATATTTTTTCAGTTCCTATACTAATCAGCTGGTAGATTTCTGTACTCTTCCTTCATTCTGAACCTGGTTTTCTGTCACTGCTCTCTCCTTCCCTCCAACATTATTTCTTCTGCCTCTTCTATGCTTGACACCTCTCCTCCATCTCCTCCTTCTCCCTCTCTTCCCTCATTTTAAGGTTTACACCCTCCTTTCAACTTCCTCCATATCAACTTTTCATATCATCCTCTCCTCTCCCCTAACATCACATGTCACTCCCTACTCCCTCTTAACCCCATTATTTTGTGACACATGCCTGGAACTTGCAAAAAATTCAACAGAAAAAAAAAATCAGCCATCCAGGCACTTCTTTCAGGAACCTCCCAGTGACTAGGATCAACATGTTACCAGAAGAAACTGGACACCACAAGAGACCCTGATTGTTACTGGCTGAGATGACAGACAAAATTCCACACAGTGGGGGCTGGAAAAACAGGAGATATTGAAAGAAAGCACAGCTCAGAAAATTCTCCACAACTGAAGTTTCTGGAAGTCCATTGGACATTCCAAAAGAACATCCATAAAGAATGTCAGCCAATAATAGCAACACTGTGTCTAAACAAATGGAAAGTATTAGAAAATATACAACAGGGGGGGAAATGACAAACAAATACCCAAGCGAGACCAATGGGGAAAATTTCAACACAAAAAGATCAGTCACCAGATATCACCAAAGAAATAGAAGAACTGCTCAACTTACCAGATAGAGAATTCAAAATCATCATGATAAACAAACAAAAAGAAAATGAGAAGGAAAAAAATGATATGAGGCAAGCTATCAATTAATTGAAGCAAGTAAGGAAATGAATGAAAAAATGAAAAAGTAAAAAATAAGAGACAAGCTATCAACAAATTGAAGAAAGAAAATGAGACATTAAAAAAGAAATAAACAAAATGCAGCAGATGAAAAGGTAAATAGAGGAGATAAAGAATGCTGGGGAAATTAATGAAAATAGAATAGATGAAGTGGAGAATGAATCAGCACCCTCGAAGACACAGAAATAAAGATAACCGAAACAGAAAAAGAAAGAGAAGTAAAAAGGAAAAGGAATGAAGAAACACTCCAAGAGCTATCTGACACTATGAGGAAAGGGAATATCAGAATTATAGGTCTCCCAGAAGCTGAGGAGAAAGGCTAAGGAATCAAGAAAATATTCACAGAGACAATTGAAGAGAACTTCCCTAATATGAAGGAGAGGAAAGTAGACATCCAAGAAGCAACAAGAACACTAAACTACCATGACGATAGGAGAAATACAGTAAGACACATCATAGTAAAACTACTGAGAAAACAAAACAAGGAAAAGATGAGAATGACAAAAGGGAAGAAACAAATAACCTATAAAAGGAAACGAATCAGGCTGACATAAGACTTCTCTGAAGAAACACTAAGGGCAAGCGAGAGTTTAGGCACATACTCAACACACTCCAAAGCATCAAATGCCAACCAAGATTACTCTATCCTGTGAAACTCTCCTTCCTCTACGAAGAAAAAATAAGGACATTCTCAGACAAACAGAAACTCCACAATTTTGGCAAGACTATACCCCCAGTCCAAAAACAACTACAAGAAGTCCTCAAACCAAATCCAACAGAAGAATGAACAAGAACAGCTCAAAACAAGGAATAATAACACAAAATGACCCAAAAAAAGGCAAATGTAGGTGCCAGTATATCAATATTATCTCTAAATGTAAATGGCTTAAACTCATCAGTCAAAAGACACAGAGTTGCAGCATGGATTAAAAAACAGAAGCCATCATTCTGCTGTCTGCAGGAA
>NW_004567157.1:85208-178546 GCF_000260355.1 Condylura cristata
AATACCAGATGGTTTCACTCATAGCAGGAGTATAATGGACCAGGCGAGAAAATAACAAAAATAATGAACAACCATATACCAGAGACATTTTGCAGTGGTGGAGTGGGGAATGGGATCAAAAACGGGAAGGTAGGGAGAGATATGCACGGGATTATGGTGATGGCACACGGGGTGACTTGATGATGGGAAACCCACAGGGATTACAATTGAGATGGAAAAAAAATGTACAAAATGATGTAAAAATAAACTTTTGTAAAATAAAATAAACTTTTGTAAAATAAAAAAAATTAATATAAAGAAGTGATGGGTTCTGCTACAAAGGCATAATTCAAATATGAAATTTATCACTAGTACCATTTCTATTTTCCCAAGAATAACAAGGTACGAGATGGAAAGGAGAGATAGAAATATGGACATCAAAAGTAGATGTATACCTTTACCACTTGCCCTGTTCTGCCAATTTTGATTTTTCATTTTTAATATTCAGGTGGTCTCAACATGATATTGGGGGTTGAGTGAATGTAATAGGAGTTAGGGGGAGCTAGGAAAGGGCCCTAATATTTCTCTCTACCCCAGTGTAAGGATTGGGTCCCTTATATTTATGGAGGAGGCTTTTATTGTGGTTCAGATGGTTTGAGGGTCTGCAACTTTGGAACCATCCTGCCCTCCAAACTTGTGTCCAAGTACAAGAGACTCCAAAATTTGTGCAGGTCACAACGCTGGCAGCTGACCACACAGACTGCTTGGCTACTATTTGACAGTAGCTATCTTACCTTCACCAGCAAATGTGACTCCCCAGTATCCAAGAAGCATTTGTGGGTTGTGGGGATGGGGATATAGATGGGAGAGCCAGGATTCTTTTTAGGAACAGAACACATGAAAATTTGTTTTGAACCTGTGTACCTCCAAACCTGTCTAAAATTTCCCCAGCTCCTTTGGAAGAAACTCTGCCTCTTTCTTAGAGATAGGTTTGGAATCAGCTGAAGAAACCGGACGCACCTGAGATGCAGAACAAGTCCTCTCTGGTGATGCTTACTAGCCAAGTAGTCTGAGATTCCACTTGAACCATGAGTTCTCCCAACCTACCCCATAGAGTTGTCTTGAGGATTCTAAAGAGTTTCTGCAGTCATGCCTGTACATGGAATTAGATATGGGACTTATCAATTTTAAATTTCCCACAACTTGTAGGGTAGAGTATGTATTCTGTGAGGGGAAGTAATAGAGTATGAATTAGCCATAAATGTAATTAGCCATATAATAAAGAAAGAAAAAAACTTCTATATCATAGAAAACTTAGCAGATGTGAATAGAGGGGAGAGGGCTTAATAAGTGCCTGTTGAATATATCCATAATTCTTTCCAACCTGTAAAGTTTCTCTACCAAATGATAGAATAAGACTTCTGTGCTGTGTTTGCAAAAAGGAACATTTTTTGCCATCCATTCTCACTCCTAACTCAGGACTGAAGCTTTGGAGGGAATTGGGAAGAAGAGGAGAAATAAAAGAAGGTTCAAGGGGTTGGTGAGTCTCCAGGGACCTGTAAGTATTTGAAAATGGCAGTAAGTTACTGACAAGAGGGACTTGGGGCTCTTTATAGGGATAGAAAACATTATAAATGCATCTTAAATATTTACTTAGGGCCCTTCCTGGTGGTGCAGCAGGTTAAAGTGCAGTACTGTGAAGCTAGCTGCAACCGCTTTAACATGAGTTTGATCCCCTGCCAGGGAGGTTACCCACAAGGCACACCAGACCCCTCTTGCCCAACCTGCTGCTACCCTCAGCATTGCACTTTGTCAATCTGCCTGTTCTGCTCCCCACTCTGTTTCTGGTGAATCCTCTCACCGCCCCTGCCCCTCTGGCCTGTATCCCAGTTCTTATGCATAAATAAAAATACTTTTTTAATGGAAAAAAGAGAGAAATAGGCTTTCTGATGACTGCTCTGGCCACTACATGCAAGTAATGTGGTATGTGTCTTTCATAAAGTCACTTCCCCTCAGCTTTATCTTTATCATCTTTATATTGGTGATTGAATTGCAGAAGAGAAAAACAAAGTTGTTGAGCCACATGATAGCAAAGATCTTATAGGTTATCTACATTTTCTAAGTCTTTTGTGCTATGAATATAGTCCCTATGGTCAGGTCCCTTGGTTGCATATTTTGGAAGGCAAGTGGTAATAAGAAAAGGTCACCTGTGAAGAAGACAGATGGTTTCTTTCATCCAGACTGAGAGCAGGATGTCAGACTAGACAGTAGATGTTCCACTCTGAACTAGGTAATGAGTGGGAAGCTGTATAATAGGGACAGATGATGAGACAAACAATCTGTGTATATTCTTTTTTTTGAAAAGTCTTCTTTTGGGTTGTATTTACCAAATATGTCTAATTATTGTAATCAATCACTAAGAATAGTTTTCTTTTTTTAATTACAGATTGCCAGACATCTTCCTTGAATATTCTGAGCCAATAATAAATTTGAGATAAGATGTGTTCTTGTAACTGTATATGGACCTCTTTCCACAGGATCCTCAGTTGATATTGACTAGCATCTATCAAAAGGAATATTAGCGTGTTATAAAAAATGAAAAATTATTCAATGCAGAATTCACAAACAGGAGAAACAGCAACATTTCTTAAGTATAGTGTTCTAAACTTAAAAATAATAAAAATCCCAACTTCCTTATACCCTAATTATCTCCATCAATAGGTAAAGATAACATTCTTAAAAGTTTTTCTCTGGGCTTTCAGTCAGTGTGCATAATAAGCACCACTTAAAAAAAATACATGGTAAGCCTTCCACTTCCCAGTCTTCTTTCAGGTCTGAGAACAAGTTCTAATAATTGAACACTGATGATTGATATTTTTAGCCCTACTGGAAGAATCTGTCTCTTCTAAGTTTAGGTATTAAGCCTCCTTTACTTTTGAAACTTTATAGAAGCTCTGACTCAAGTTAAATCTACCTTCCTTTTTCATACTCCTAACAACACTCTAACACCACTGCAAAAAAATCTTGCCAATATCCACAAGACTGACAAATACTAGGGTTATAGCTGTCAACAAGATAGACAAATGTCCTGGTATCAATGAATTTATGATCTTTTCTCATCATGAGATACTTTATTTCATGTTATCAGTCTCATCAGTCTTTTTGGTTTATGCTTTTGTGATTTGACTTGTGAATTCTTTCATGACCCATTCTTTTCATGTTCTACTATTTTACTGATTTTACAAGTTTTATCTTTAATATTTATGTTTAATCTATTTAGAATCCACCCTTATATGTAAATTTAGATTCTACCCTTATATGTAAATTTAGCTAAGCATTTCTAAATCAGTTTTTCCAACATTACCTACTAAATAATCCATTCACTCCCAATTATTTTGTTACCACCTTTATTAGATGTTAAATTTGTGTGTATATTTGTGTACAAATCTATTCATGAACTCTCTCTTCTGTTGGTGTACCATGTGCTCCTAGAAAGCACTGCATTACTGTGACTTTGTAATTTGTTTTTACACTTGACAAAACAAGTAACCCTGTCCAAGGTACTTAATATGCATGATATAATTTAATTTGTATTGAATTGTAAAAATCACAATGTTTCAAGGGAGTTTATCATCCAAAAAACTGAGTCAATATGAAATGATTTGTTGATAGTTTGGTGATGGGCAGTGATTTCCAAATATTTAAGTAGCTGTTATTTTTTTTAACAAACCTTTAACCAAACTTTAATAGATACAACAACCAAAAGACATAAATGAATTCTTCAAGCTATTGAAGTCTTCATTGTTTGGTTGACTGTAACGTCTCCCTGAAAATTCTCAGATTCTGAAGAATGTAGCATGAAAACTACTGCATTCTAGGTTACAAGGTTTTACAGATCTAAAATATGGGGATATTGACTGATATATTGAAGTTTTCCAGAAAAGGTTGTTTCTTCAAAATCTGGGTCTCCAGTGATTTCTATCACTAGCATGCCCCTCTTTCTTTTTATTTTAGTTTGGCATAATATATAATTGCCCATTTTAACTATTTTAAGTTCACAAATCATTGGCATTTACTTTATTGTGCAATGATTACTGACAGTCATCATCATAACTTTTCCATCACTCCAAAATAAAACTCCATAACAATTAAATAACTTCCAATAAATAACACCCCATTTCTATTCCCTCTATTTTCTTCTTTCTGTCTCTATGAATTTGACTAATCTAAATATCTAAAGTTGAAGTGCCCTTAGGTTTCTGAAAATTTATGTTCCTAAGTTAGTATTGTGATGGAGGGTATAAATTGGAAGAAGGGTAAGACATTCTGTGGAAGGAAAAGAAATTAGATCTGGGAAGGAACATAAAGCTAAGACTTATTTGGGCAGTAGTAATAAAGTAGACCTTTTAAATGCTCAGAGTTTCCAGGGCCCAAGGAACTATTATATGGGCTCAGTAAGCATGATCTGAGCCCTCAGAGATTCTACTGGGAGAAGGGAGTAAGGACAAGGAACAGGAGCAGAGGGTTGGTGGCTCAGGGAAACAGCAGGAAGGTGAGACCAACAGAGCAGGAAACAAGTGAGAGATATCAACCTGGACCTTGTCCCCCCCTCTCCCACCTACAAACCCAGAACACCTCGACCAAGGAAAGAAAAGGAGGAAAAATCTGACAACATTGGGAAAACTGAAACATCTGAAAACCCCAGAGGGTGAAAAAAAAATGTCAACAGGTTGATTTGTGTAAAGGGGAGACCCACAAGGTCTGACAGACCCACAAGGGTGAGAACTGTAGGAAAGATAAGACTCAGCCTTCTTGCCACCATTGGGGAAGGGCAGGGTCCTGGATGCAGTGTGCCACAATTATCACAAATGTGTATAATTTAGTATACCAATAAAATGTCAGGAAGATACACTGGCACAGATGGAAGCAGAGTAGTAGTGTGCCCACTGACACAAGCTATGCAACTTCTGTTGACCGACAAATTCAGGGTGGAAGGGAAAAGCTCTGAAAAATCAGAATTTCCATTGCTAACTTATGTTACGACCTCCCTTTTTTGTATAATCATATATATATATATATAATTTGTATAAATATATATATATATTCATATATTCTGAACAACCATCAGTTAAAAACTAGATTGCCTTAGCCTCATAAGGTGGCTGGCTGCCTGGCCCAGGAAAGCAGGCACTGCTCCAGGGCAGGAAATTCCTCTTTCTCCTGAGACAAAAGGCAAGTCCCAGAAGAGATGAGACCCTCAGGGCATAAAGACTCCTAAAAAGCTTCCTCAGTTTATTGAAACAAAAAGCAAATCTCAGGTAAGACTCCCAGGACATAAGGACTCATGGACAATTTTCTAACCTTGTTTACACAGGTGTTGCTTAACACACTACTGTAAAGTTCTTTAATTTATTCCTTTTAAATAATCACTAACTACTCTTCTCTAGCCTTAAATTACCCTTCTCTTAAACAAACACTAACTACTCTCTGCTAGCCTTAAGTTAGCTATTAGTTTCTCTGTAGACAATCACTGATGATTCCGCTAACACAATTTATTCCTTTCCTAAGAACCCTAACAATCTTTTGCTAATACTCATCCTTTCCCAGACCCCTCTTCCCTTGAGTTATAGTTAACCATATAGATGGTTATATACATGACAATTATCACAAATGTGTATAATTTAGTATACCATAAAATGTCAGGAAGAAGATGCATTGTTCCCCTTTTCCTTGAGAATGTTTATGACAATTTATGGTGATTTCTCATTAACTTACCCTATGCATTATTGTAATAAACTACTTGCTACACAGTATAAATAAAGACCTGCTGAGAAAATGAGCAGGAAGACTTGCACCCAACTCCAACTCCTGTGTCTTCCTCATGCCCATTCCCCTTTTCCCCTTCTTGGAATCTCTACACAAACAACTTAAGGGCCTGCCTGCCTTGCGCCCTGACAGCCTGTTAGGGCCAGTCTGCAACAGCCCACCTTGAGAGTCTATTCTCTGATAGTGGAAGCCAGGAAGGGAGTGGCAGCAAACATACAACACCTGGATTCAGCCTTAGCCAGGGCACACCACAGATGCTGAAACAGGTGGGTGTCTGCCATGAATGGGGTATCTTGGGCTTTTGATCCCCAGGACTATGGGGGGCCAGGGAGGGAGTGACAACCTGCACACCGAAAAAGCAACAGAGTATGCAGCCACAGCCTATGAAGCAGATAGGTCTCTGCAGTGAATAGGGCACCTTGGTCTTGGGCTCCCTAGGACATTGGGGACCATGTAGGGCATGACAGCCTATGTTCAGTCTCTAGCCAATAGCAGGAAATGTGGCAGAGTGTGGCTGTGGACACTAAAACAGGCAGATTCTTCTTTAGTGAGGTGACTTGGGATTGGGTTGGGTTCCCCAGGAATTCAGGGGTTGGGAAGACACAAAGGATAATGCACAGCCTCTGGCCATTAGCAGGAAGAGTAGCAGGGCATGGTTGCAGCCCACTGGATCAGGCAGGTCTCACCTGTGGTTACAGGGAGCACACAGCACCTGGTAGCAACTAGAAACTAGGCAGTGGCAGAGCATCACCACTAGTGCATAGTACTTCATCCAAACTGGAAACCAGGCCAGGAGTGGGGCCACTGCCAACAGAAACACAAAGACCCCCCAGTGAAATAAGGCAACAGAGAGCAGAGAGACCACTGCCACCAAGAACACTATCACAATCACAAGATAGGAATCTCACCATCCTCCCTTAGAACAGTGGAAACACAGAGAGAGGGAGTCACCAGAAATAGCACTCAAATTCACCACCATATTCACAACACTGTCACCCTTATGGAGATATGGCATATTAGTCCTTGACCCAGTCTGAATACCAGTCCTTGGCCACCACAAAAGGAGCACCCAAAAAATGCTGGCCAATATTAGCAACACAGTCTCTCAACACATAAAAATCATTAGGAAACAAACAACAGGGAGAAGAAAGAATACTCAAGTGAGTTTTTAGGGAAAAAACTCACTCAAAAAGATAAGTCACTAGAAATCAACAATGCTCAGCATGTAAGATAGAGAATTTAGAATCATCATGATTAACAAACATAAAGAAGATGAAAAGTAAAATGACATGAGACATATAATGAACTGAAGAATGAAAAGGAGGACTTAAAGAGGAAATAAAAGGAATGGAGGAGATTAAAACACTACTGGAAGAGATAAAGAATTCTGGAAAAATCAATGAAAACAGAATAGATGAAATGGGAGAATGAGTCAGTACCCTCAAAGACAGAAATAAAGAGAATAAAAACAGAAATGGAAAGAGAAGTAAAAAGGATAAGGAATAAAGAAACACATTGACAACTATCTGACAACATGAGGAAAGGAAATATAAGAGAATGGGTCTCCTAAAAGGTGAGGAGAAAGGCCAAGAAATGTAGACATTATTTACAGAGATAATTAAAGTGAAATTCCCAAGTAGGAAGGAGATGAAAATAGACAAAAAGCAGTGAGAAGAGCAGCAAACTACCATGATGAAAGGAGAAGTACAGCAAGACGCACAATAATAAAACTCCCAAGTATCTAAGACCAGGGAAAATTAATGAGATTGACAAGAGGCAAGATACAAATTACCTATTAAGGAAAACCAGTAGGGTTGACATCAGACTTCTCTGAAGAAACATTATGGGAAAGAAGATAATGGAGGGACATAGTCAACAAAGTCCAAGACATCAAATGTCTTAACCAAGAATACTTACTCTGTGAAGCTCTCCTTCCCTATGAAGAAACAATAAGGATATTCTCAGACACACAGAAACTCCACAATTTTGTCACGACTAAATCTCCACTCCAAATAAACTCTTCAAGAAGGCCTTAAGCCAAAGCCAACAGAGTGGTGAATAAGAACATATCAAAACAAGGAATAAAAGCACAAAAAGATAAACAAAATGACAAATATAGATACTAATGTATCAATATTAACTCTAAATACAAATGGTTTAAACTGATCAATAAAAAGACACAGAATGGCAGGCTGGATTAAAAAAACAGAACCCAACCATTTGCTCTCTCCAAGGAACACACCTAAATACAAAAGATAAGAATAGGTTGACAGTAAAATATAACACTCATCAACATATACACACCAAATGAAGGAACAACAAAATATACGGGGAAACTTTTGCTATCTATGAAAATATATATTAGAGAAAATACATATGTAGTAGGAGATTTCAATATACCACTCTCAACAAAGGACAGATCAACAAGACAAAAAATAAGCAAGGACACTAAAGTTCTAAACAATGATGGCTCTAACAGATATCTATAGGTCACTGTACCACAAAATATCTGAGTACACATTTTTGCTCAAGTCCACATGGATCATTCTCAAGGATGGACCACATACTGGGACAGATAAATATCAATAGATATATTAAGATAGAAATCGTACCAACTATTTTCTCTGACCATGAAGGAATTAAAGTAGAAATAAAACATGTGAAGACAGCAAGAAACCCACCTGTTTTGTGTTGCTTGAAACCTACACTACTGGAGGACCACTGGATTAATGAGGAGATCGAAAGAGAAATTAAAAAATACATTGAGAAGAATGACAATGAGGATACAAATATCCAAAATTTATGGGCCACATTAATAGCAGTTAAGTAAAAGATCAACGATATCACCAACATGGCTGTGAAGAGTCTCTGAGATTAAGCTCCCTCTTGAATATAGTAAATAGGGGAGAAACTACAGCACACTCCAGTCAAAACTCAGATGATAAGAGCAGGACTGACAACCCAACACAGGAAGATGAAAACAATAGACAAAGAAGTGGAAGGGAGATTTCCACAGACCCCCGAATACCCTACCCCACCTACAAACCCAGAGCACCTCGACCAAGGAAAGAAAAGGAGGAGGGAGAGAGAAAGAGAGAGAGAAAAAAAAAGGAAAGCTGAAACATCTGAAAATCCCAGAAGGAAAACAAAGGGCAGCAAGTTGATTTGCGTGGAGGGGAGTGGGGCTCTGCAGATTCATAGGGGTGAGACTGGTGGGAAGGATAATACTAAGCCTTCTCACCACATTGGGAGCAGGGCAGTGGTCCAGTCCCAGCCCCAGAGAACACCCAGACCCCTTACACACCCAGAGGAAGTGTGGCAGCACTCCCACCTTGAGCAGAGATTCCCTGATAGGGTAAGCCAGGTAGGGAGTTGCAGCCAGAGAACCACACTGGACATCAGCCTTAGACTGGGCTCACCTCTGCTACTGAAATGGAACAATCTCTGCGTGACAGGACACCTAGTGGTTTTATTCCCCTGGGCTTTGCTCAGGGTTTTTCCAGAGAACCAAAATCTGTACTTTCTACTCCCCTGGATTTTACTAGAAAAGAGAGGCACCACAGCCTGCGCCCAGCTCCTGCCATTAGCTAAAAACAACAGGGAATGAACAAAAGCACTGAAACAGGCTGGACTTTGTGTGAAAAGGGAGATATGCACCCTCCCCAGGACATTACCAACCAGCCTGGAGGGGTGAGACAGTCTGCGCTCAGCACCCACCACTAGCTAAATATGGCAGGGCGTGGCCAAAGGGAAATTTCTGCTTTTTTCACTTTTTTTTTTTTTTGCTTCCCAGGACATTGCCAGCCAGCTGGAAAGTGCCAAGACAGTCTGTGCTCAGCTTTTGGCAATTAACAGGAAAGGCAGTAGGGCATAGCTGCTGCTCGCTGGAACAGACAGGGTCCCCCTGCAATAATGGGTAGCATGTAACACCTGGTCATAATTAGAAGTTAGATGGTGGCAGAGCCACCACTATTAATGCATAGTATATAATCCAAATCGGAAACCAGACCAGGGATGGAACCACAGCCAAAAGAAACACAAAGCCCCCCAATGAAATTAGGCAACAGAGGGACCACCGCCACTAACAAGAACATCCCTTAGCCACCCCAGAAGAAACACCCAGAAGAAATGCCAGCCAATACTGTAACAGGGTGGTTCCCAGGATAAAGGGAAGTTCCAGGTTCCCTGACCCACCCAGAAGGAGGGTGGAACTGAGCAGAAGAGGGATCTGGAGAGGAGTCTGAGGAAGAATGAAGCAAGATGGAGAGCCAGAAGGAGACCTGAGGATGCTGTATGGAGCAGAGAGAGAACTGTGGAGAAACCATGCTTGTTTCTTGGCCCTGGACTGGTTGAAACAGATGTGGGTTAGAGACCCATGGGGAGGTTGACTATGGCAGCGTTTATTTTGTTCTTTTCCTCCTAGACATGTCTGGCCATATCTGAGCCTTTACTAGGGGACCCAGCCAAAAGATGCTTTGGGCTTGTGGAGGGCTCTAAGGCCTTGCTTTTGGGTGGACTTTTACCCAAAAGGGACAGGTAACTTTGGATGTTTGATTTAGAAACTATATTCTTTGTCTTTTCTGTATTGCACACTAATTGTATTAAAATTCCTTTCCATTAAACTCTTATATCTTATCTTGATGTGGTGGATGACAGAACCTATTTAGAGCAGGAAGGTTTGGGGGTTCAGTGGTGTACCTCTCTCCCTGTAACAATACTAGCAACTCAGTGTCTCAACTCATAGAAAGCATTAGGAAACAAATGACAGGGAGAAGAAAAAATTCAAATAACCAAGCAAGTTCACAGGGGAAAAATTCACCAGAGAAAGATCAGTCACCAGAAATCAACAAGGACTTAGAAGAACTGCTTGTCCTGTCAGGTAGAGAATTTGGAATCATCATGATAAACAAACAAAAAGAAGATGAAAAGGAAAAAAAGATATGAGATGATAATCGGTGAATTGAAGAATGAAAATGGGACCTTAAAAAAGGAAATAAGGGGCCTTCCCTGGTGGCGCAGAGGGTTAAAGCACTGCACTAAGAAGCTTAAGCCACTTCCGCATGAGTTCGATCCCCGCCTGCCCCCGGAGGAGATCCACATGGCGTGGCAGACCTCTCCTGACCCGCCTGCCGCTCCCCTCAGTAGTGTACTTCGTCGATCTGCCTGTTCTGTACCCCACTCTGTCTCTTGTGAATCCTCTCACCCACCACATCTCTGGCCTGTACCCCAGTTCTGTGTGAATAAATAAATCTTAAAAAAAAAAAGGAAATAAGGGCCCTCCCTGGTGGCGCAGTGGGTTAAAGCACTGCACTGAGAAGCTAAAGCCACTTCAGCATAAGTTTGATCCCCGCCTGTTTGATCCTTGACCACTTGGCGCGGCAGACCTCTCCTGACCCGCCCACTGATCCCCTCAGCAGTGTACTTCGTTGATCTGCCTGTTCTGCTCCCCACTCTGTCTCTGGTGAAGCCTCTCACCACCCCTGAGCCTCTGGCCTGTACCCCAGTTCTGTATGTACAAATAAAATAAAATCTTTAAAAAAAGGAAATAAAATGAATGCAGATGAAAAGATCACTACAGAAGATAAAGAATTCTAGGAAAAGCAACGAAAACAGAATAGATGAAATGGAAGAATGAATCAGCACCCTCTAAGACTCAGAAATAAAGAGAAACATATCAGAAAAAGAAAGAGAAGTAAAAAGGAAAAGGAATGAAGAAACACTCCAAGAGCTATCTGACACTATGAGGAAAGGGAATATCAGAATTATAGGTCTCCCAGAAGCTGAGGAGAAAGGCTAAGGAATCAAGAAAATATTCAGAGACAATTGAAGAGAACTTCCCTGATATGAAGAAAGAGATGAAAACAGACATACAAGAAGTGAGAAGAACACCAAACCACCATGACGAAAGGAGAAATCCATCAAGTATTGCTTGGTATTGCTACCAAGAATCCAAGACAAGGAAAAATAATGAGAATGACAAGAGGGAAGAAACAAGTAAATTATAAAGGAAAACCAATCAGGCTGATTCCAGGCTTCTCCGAAGAAACGCTAAGGGCAAGAAGAGAGTGGAGGGAGATAGTCAGCAAACTCCAAGACATCAAATGCCAACCTGCAAAGCTCTCTTTCCTCTATGAAGAAAGAGTAAGGACATCCTCAGACAAACCGAAACTCCAAAATTTTGTCAGGACTACACCTCCACTCTAAAAAATACTACAAGAATTCCTTAAGCCAAAACCAACAGAGGGACGACTATGAACAGATCTAAGCAAGGTATAAAAACACAAAAAGAAAAACAAAATGGCAAATGTAAGTGCCAATATATCAATATTAACTCTAAATTTAAATGGTTTAAGCACAGCAATAAAGAGACACAGAGTGGCAATCTGGATTAAAATACAGAACCCAACCTTCTGCTGTCTTTAGGAAACACATCTAACTACAAAAGATAAAAGACACAGCAATCCCACTCCTAGGACACAAATGACACAAATGCATTTATTCAAAAGGACACCTGCACCCCCATGTTTATTACTGCTGTAATTACAATAGGGAAGATGTGGAATCAACCCAAATTCCCAAAAGTAGATGACTGGATTAAAATGATGTGGTATATATACACAATGGAATATCACTCAACAATCAAAAAAGATAAACTCATGCCTTTTTGAAGCAACATGGATGGGATCATGCTTAGGAAATAAGCCAGAAAAAAAAGAAAGAAAAATACCAGATGGTTTCACTCATAGCAGGAGCATAAGGGATCGGGGGAGAAAAAGGGACACAAATGTAATAGAGTAAAAATGAAAACAATGAACAACTATAAGCCAGAGACATTTTATGGGGGTGAAAGGGAGAATGGGATCATAACTGGGGTGGGAAGAGTGCACTGGACTGTGGTGATGGCATACTGGTGAATTGGTGGTGGGAAGACTATGGGGATTACAACTGAAATGAAAAACTACATAAAATGAAGAATGATGTAAAAAAGAATAAGAAACAAACAAGAACTCGTTTCAAATTGGGAACATGTAACTTTTTTTCAATTTTTTAATTAAACTGAAAGGTGAGTTACTCATGGGTACAGAAAGAGTGGTGATACTCCCACACCCACAGCTGCAGTACATTCCACACCCTTTTTGTGCTTGTTTTTTATCCTCCACCAGTACACCACAAGGGAGATAGCAGGCCCTGGGAAGACTATCCTATTTGGCACTACAGTATTCCCCAGCAGACCAGACCAAAACAGTAATCTCTAGCTCACTGGGGGCCATTGTTCTGATAAGCAATTCTTCCCCCATGTGTTTGCATGTTTGTTAATTGGTCAGTTGGTTCTCTGTTATTTCTTTCATTTCCTGTTTCTGTTTTATGATTCTTTTATTTTCTTCTGTCTCCCCTTTAACATTACCATCACTACTTTCTTTTGTCTTTCTGTTACACTCACTCCTCTTCCTTTTCTTTCCTTTCCCCTAAGTAGCCCCTTACTTTTTTCTCTCACCTTTGTTACTTTTACGATACTGTATCATACTCCTCTTTCATTTATCCTTATTCTCTTTTGATTCTGGTATTCTTTTGAGACAAGCTTAAATGGACCTAGCAATTAAATAAGAAGTATATCCACCCAGGCTGCAGGCACCTCCCAGTGGACTTGGTCTCCGCATGTGTCTGGAGGTGCAGTACCTCCACAGCCTATGGTAATAGGCTGAGACATTGAATTCCACCATATACAGCGGGGGCTAGAAAAGCAAGATCTTCTGGAGCAACAGAGAATATAACAGGAACATTATTCTTTCATAATAAGGAAGGAATAGAATCACAAAGAGCAATCTATATGGCAAATAGGGATGACAGTGTATCAAAATTAACTCCAAATGTAAGTGAATTAAACTCATCAATAAAAAAACACAAAATAGCAGGCTGGATTAAAAAACAGAACCCAACATTTCACTGTCTACCGAAAACAAATTCAATCACAAAATATAAATATATATTGAAAGCAAAAGAATGGAAAACAATCTTAATAGCAAGACTGTGGACTCTTTCTTCCAAAGAGGAAGAAAGGAACAAATATACTGAGATAACAGCTAAACATGAGATAAAATAGATTTCAAACTAAAAAAATATAAAAGGGGACAATACATCAGGAAAACATAACACTGTTCAACAAAATAACCAAATGAAGGAGCACAAAAATATATCAGACAATTATTATCATCTCTAAAATCAGATATTAGAAAAATACATATGTATTACCAGTTTTCATCAAAACACTGCTTCCAGTGAATAGACCAAGACAAAAAAACATGTGCAGTTAAGTGAGGACACTAAAGCTCTAAATAAGAAACTAGATCTCATCTGTATAGCAGATATTTATACACCAACATCTGGATCATTCTCCAGAATCAATCATATACACAAAGCAAAATCAACAGATACATTAATACCATACCAAATATTTTCTCTGACCAAAAAGGCATCAAACTAGAAATAAACCATAAGAAAGCAAGGAACCCTCCTACCTCATGGACTTTGAAATCCACACTACTGAAAGACCATTGGATGAATGAGGAGATCAAAGAAGAAATCAAAATATACCTTGAGAAATATAACAATGAGGACAGAACTCTCCAAAACTTATAGGACAGAGGAAAAACATTAATAAGAGGAAAATATATAGCAATACAATTTCACATGTAGAAATAAGAGCTCAAAGAAACAACCTAGTATCCCAACTTAAAGAACTGGAAAAAGAACAAGAAATCCAAAAGCCAATAGAAGAAGGAAATAATAAAAAAGATCAAAGCAAGAGGGGCAAAATGGTGGCAGAGTAAAGATGATGAAATCACTATGTCCAAGCCTGCACTGGCATATAGGACTAAAAGGGCACTATAGACCTACATGGTTTCAACCCAAATGAGAACACCCTGGACTCACTAGAAGGAAGATAACTGAGGGAGAAATGCCAATTGGGGAGTTCTGATAGGGGAACTCCCACCCAGGAGCGTGCAGGTGCCAAGAACTGTGATGGTCTGCAGGAGCTGTTTTGCCCCTAGCTAAAGACCTGGAGGTGAAGGGGGATGGCTCAGCTTGGTGAGCTCTCAGGCTGAGGAAAGACTGCAGATATGATCCAGAGTGCCCAGGCACTAGGCAAAGCCGTTGATGGCTCAGCTCGGGAATGGGCAAGATGGTGGCAGAGTAAAGACACCGAAATCACTATGTCCAAGCAAGCCTGCACAGCCATATAGGAATAAAAACGGACTATATGCTATGAGTTTCAAGCTAACTGAGGGAGCATCAGTGACAATAGCCCAGGTGCCCTGCTGGGAAGTGACTTAGACAGGATAAACTGAATCTTGCAGCTCTGATAGGGGGAGTGCCCAGGCTCTACTGCCATAGACAGAGGCTTCCAGGGAGTTCAGCTTGGTGCATCAGCAACACTTCTAAATAGCCCCACCACCCACAGCTGCATCCAAGCATAGAGGGACCCCGGGACATCTGAAGGCTACAAAGATCAACAGGCACCTTCCAGAGACAAGAACTCACTTTGTAACCAGAAGAAGCTGAACAGAAGAGAACTCTGATTGTCACTGGCAGAGACAACAGACATAATTCCACACAGTGGGGGCTGGAAAAATAGGAGATAGTGAAACAAAATAAGGCCCAGAATACCCTCCACGACTGAAGTGTCTGGAAGTCCCTCTGCCATCCCAGAAAGAACACCCAGAACGAATGCCTGTCAATAATAGCAACACTGTGTCTCAACAAATAGGAAGTACTAGAAAATACACAACAGGGAAAAGAAGAAAAACAAATATTGAAGCAAGTCCCCAGGGGAGAAATTCACAACAAAAAGATCAGGAACCAGAAACCACCAAAGAAATAGAAGAACTGCTCAGCCTACCAGATAAAGAATTCAGAATCATCATGATAAACAAACAAAAAGAAGATGAGAAGGAAAAAATGAAATGAGTCAAGCCATCAAGGAGCTGAAGAATGAAAACAAGGAAATGAATGGAAAAAATGAAAAAGAAAAAACAACAGGAGACAAGCAATAAACGAACTTAAGAAAGAAAATGAGACATTAAAAAAATAGAAGAAATGCAGGAGATAAAAGTCCACTAGAGGAGATAAAGAATGTTGGGAAAACTAATGAAAACAGAATAGATAAAATGGAAGAACGAATCAGCTCCCTCAAAGACACAGAAATAAAGAGAATTAAAACAGAAAAAGAAAGAGAAATAAAAAGGAAAAGGAATGAAGAAACACTTCAAGAGCTATCTGACACCATGAGGAAAGGAGATATCAGTTATAGATATCCTAGAAGGTGAAGAGAAAGGCAAAGGAATAGAGAAAATACTCACAGAGATAATAGAAGAGAACTTCCCTAATATGAATAAAGAGATGAAAGTAGATATCCAAGAAGCAAGAACACCAAACTACCATGATGACAGTAGAAATACGGCAAGACACATCATAGTAAAACAACACAATTAGGAATACAACACAAGGACATGAGAATGAGAATGACAAGAGGGAAGAAACAAATAACCTATAAAGGGATACCGATCAGGCTGACATCAGACTTCTCCGAAGATGAGAGTGGAGGGACATACTCAACAAACTACAAAGCATTAAATGCCAAGCAAGAATACTCTATCCTGCGAAGCTTTCCTTCCTCTACAAAGAAAAAAATAGGGACATTTTTGGACAAACAGAAACTCCACAATTTTGTCATGACTAAATCCCCACTCCAAAAAAATACTACAAGAAACTCTCAAACCAAATCCGACAGAAGAATGAACAAGAACAGTTCAAAACAAGGAATAAAAATACAAAAGGACCAAAATAGCAAATGAGGTGCCAGTATATAAATATTGTCTCTAAATGGATTAAACTCATCAATAAAAACACACAGAGATGCAAGATAGGTTAAAAAACAGAACCCAATGTTCTGCTGTCTGCAGCAAACATATCTAAATGCAAAAGTTAAAAAAAAAAGATTGAAAGTAAAAGGATGGAAAACAATTCTACAAGCAAATGGACCAAAAACGAAGGCAGGAACAGCTACACTTATATCAAATAAATTATATATAAATGTTAGACTTCAAACTAAAAAAGGTTAAAAGAGACACAGAAAGCCACTACATTATGAAAAAGGGGACAATACAACAAGACATAACAATCATCAACATATATGCACCAAATGAAGGAGCAATATATCAGGAACTACTGTCATCTATGAAAACGCATATCAGAGAAAATACATACATACTACAACACACAACATACAACACACAACATACAACACACAACTCCACAATTGACAGAAAAACAAGACAAAAAATAAGCAAAGACATTAAAGCTCTGAACAAGGATCTGGACAACATGGGTCTAACAGACATCTATAGAATAAAATACTGTACCCCAAAAAATCTGAGTACACTTTTTTTCTCAAATCCACATGGATCATTCTCTAGGATAGACCATATACTGGGTCACAAGATAAATATCAATAGGTAAACTAAGATCGAAATTATACCAACTACTTTCTCTGACCATGAAGGAATCAAAGTAGAAGTAAACCATATGAGAAAGACAAACCACTAACAACATGGAGACTGGAGGACTCCACACTACTGGAAGACCACTGGATCAATGAGGAGATCAAAGAAGAAATTAAAAAAATACCTGGAGAAGAACGACAATGAGGACACAAGTATCCAAAATTTATGAGACATATTAAAAGCAACTGCTCATATAAAGAAACAAGAAATAACTCAAAGAAACAACCTAATGTCTCACCTTAAAGAACTGAAAAAAGAACAACAAAATAATCCAAAAGCTAGAAGAAGACAGGAAATAATAAAAGTCAAATCAGAAATAAATGAAATGGATGTTAGAAAAACAGTCCAAAAAAATCAATGAAACCAAAAGTTGGCTCTTTGAAAAAATAAACAAGATAGACATGCCACTAGCCAGGCTCAGTAAGAAAATATAAGAGAAAACACAAATAAACAGAAACAAAATCGAAAGAGGAGAAAACATAAGAGATCCACTAGCCAGGCACAGTAAGAAAATATAAGAGAAAACACAAACAGAATCAAAATCGAAAGAGGAGAAATCATAAGAGATCCAGCAGAAAATAAAAACAATAATATAGAATACTATGAACAACTATCTAGAATACTATAAACAAGTTCGTCAATTTAGCAGAAATTGTCATTCTACAAAGTTCAACACCCACTTATGTACAAGGCCCTTGAAATCCTTGGAATAGAAGGAACATAGCTCAAAATGATAAAAGCCATATATGACAAACCCACAGCCAGTATTATCCTCAATGGAGAAAAGCTGCAAGTCTTTCCCTTGAGATCAGGAACAAGTCAAGGGTGTCCACTATCGCCATTACACTTTAACATAAAATTGAAGTTCTAGCCAGAGCAATAAGACAGGAAAAAACATACAAGGAATCCAAATAGGGAAAGAAGAAAAGCTGTCCTTATTTGCAGATATGTTAATCTACATGAAAAACCCTAAAAACTCCCCAGAGAAACTAATCAAAATCATCAACTAGTTTAGCAAGGTTGCAGGATATAAAATCAACACACAAAAATCAGTGGCCTTCCTATACACAACCAATCTGAAGTAACAGATTTTTTTTTTTAAATCCCCTTTTCAATTAAAACAAAAAGAATCAATCACCGGGGACTCAACCTAACAAAAGAGGTAAAAGATCTATACAAAAAAAATTACAAAACACTGTTAAAAGAAATTCAAGAAGATACCATGAAATGGAAAGACATCCCCTGCTCATGGATCGGGAGAATTAACATCAAAATGGCCATCTTACCAAAAGTGATATACAGATTTAACACCATCACAATAAAAGTCTCAATGACATTCTTCAAAGAAATTGAAAAAATATTGATGAGATTCATATGGAACAACAAAAGACCTTGAATAGCCAAAACTCTCATGACTAGGAAGAAAGAGAATGGAGGCACTACAAGCCCAAACTTCAAGCTATACTACAAAGCCATAATAATCAAAACTGCCTGGTACTGGAACAAGAACAGACATACTGACCAGTGGATTCAGATAGAAAACCCACATATAAACCCACGGTTTTATGGAGAGCTAATCTTTGACAAAGGAGCAAAGAAGACACCATGGAACAAAGAAAGTATGTTCAACAAATGGTGCTGGGAAAACTGGGAAGCTACATGTAAAAAATGACCATACACAAAAATCCACAAAGTGGATTAAAAACCTAGACATAAGAAAGGAAACCATAAAATAACTCGAAGCAAAGATGGGCCAAATACAATACATATACTTCAGCGACATCTTTAAAGATAGAGCACCCAATGCAATGACAGTGAAGGTAAGGATAAATAAATGGGACTACATCAAGTTAAAGAGCTCTGTACAGCAAAAGAGACATTACAAAAAACAGACATCCCACTCAGTGGGAAAATTTTTTTCTCACACAAAACTGGTGATAAAGTATTGATCACAAAAATATACAGAGAACTGATGAAACTCAACAAAAATAAACAACCCCATCGAAAAATGGGCAGAAGAGCAACAAAGACACTTCTCCAAAGAGGAAATGCAGATGGCCAACAAGCATATGAAAAAATGTTGAACACCACTTGTAATAAGGGAGATGAAAATTAAAACCACAATGAGATACCACCTCACCCCAGTTAGAATGGCACATCTTCAAACAACTAGCAACAACAAATGTTGGCGAGGATGTGGAGAAAAAGGAACTCTCCTGCACTGCTGGTGGGTATGCAAACGAGTACAACCACTATGGAAAACTGTTTGGAGGTTCCTCAAAGTGCTAAACATGGAGCTTCCCTACAACCCAGCAATCCCACTCCTAGGTATCTACCCAAAAGACACAAAAACACTGATTGGAAAAGATACCTGCACCCCCATGTTTATTGCTACTTTATTCATAATTGGAAAGACATGGAAACAGCCCAAATGCCCCAAAATGGATGACTGGATTAAGAAGATGTGGTACATATATGCAATGGAATATTACTCAGCAACCAAAAAAGAGAAACACATGTCTTTTGCAGCAACTTGGATGGAGCTGGAAAAGATCATGCTTAGTGAGATAAGCCAGAAAGAGAAAGAAAAATACCGGATGGTTTCACTCATAGCAGGAGTATAATGGACCAGGTGAGAAAATAACAAAAATAATGAACAACCATATACCAGAGACATTCTGTGGGGGTGGAGTGGGGAATGAGATCAAAAACAGTCGGGGGAGGGAAATGCACTAGACTATGGTGATGTCACCTGGGTCATTTGGTGATGGGAAACCCAAGGGGATTGCATCTGAGATGGGAAAATGTACAAATATAAATTATTATGTATAAAAAGATTTAAATTTAAAAAAAATAAAGGTATAAATCAGAAAAAAAATTGAAGAAGTATATAAATCACCCTTAAAAAAGATTTATTTAGGCCCTCCCTGGTGGCGCAGCGGGTTAAAGCACAGCACTAAGAAGCTAAAGCCACTTCCGCATGAGTTCGATCCCCGCCTGCCCCGGAGGTGACCACATGGCGCCGCAGACCTCTCCTGACCCACCCGATCTGCCTGTTCTGCTCCCCACTCTGTCTCTGGTGAATCCTCTCACCCTCTGCATCTCTGGCCTGTATCCTAGCTCTGTCTGAATAAATAAATCTTAAAAAAAAAAGATTTATTTATTAATGCATATAAAGAACTGGGGTACAAGCCAGAGGTGCAGGGGCAATGAGAGGATTTACCAGAGACAGAGTGGGGAGCAGAACAGGCAGATCAAGAAAGTACACTGTTGAAGGGAATAGCAGGCTAGACAGAAGTCTTATGTGTCATGTGGGTCACCTTCCTGGCTGAGGATCACAGCCTGCTGGAGTGGCTGCAGCTAGCTTCCTAGTGCTGTGCTTTAACCCTTTGTGCCACCAGGGAGGGCCCTAGAATTCTATTTTCTACCTTCAAATTGAAGCTCTGCAACTGTCTTCTCAGTACGTGTCTACAGGTTCTTGGTAGGAATGTAATAGTGTATTAGTTCAGAGCACAGGCTCAGGAACTACACTGAATCAAATATAGTGACACCTATTTCCTACTATTAGAGGTTTGTTAATTTGCTCTGAGGATGTGGTCTAGGCTTTGGGATCTTTAAGATTCTAATGTGCAAACAGTTTGGAATCTACTGTCTCGAAGTATTGTACAAAGGTTTAAAATTCACACAAAAATACATAACAGGCCCTCCCTGGTGGCGCAGCGGGTTAAAGCACAGCACTAAGAAGCTTAAGCCACTTCCGCATGAGTTCGATCCCGCCTGCCTGCCCCGGAGGAGATCCACATGGCGAGACAGACCTCTCCTGACCCGCCCGCTGCTCCCCTCAGCAGTGTGCTTCGTCGATCTGCCTGTTCTGCTCCCCACTCTGTTCCTGGTGAATCCTCTCACCCTCCGCATCTCTGGCCTGTACCCCAGTTCTGTATGAATAAATAAATCTTTTAAAAAAATACATTAACATACTTTCGCTTACAAGTATTAACTCACCAAGAAGGAAGCTGTCAGAGTATTCCAGGTTTTCCCTAGGTTTGTTTTCACCACTATAAAATGAAGATACATCTAGACTACAAAATAGCCATGTTTTATACACCATAAGGCAATGCCCAACAGCTTTTGTCTATACATATGTCCTCCATCCTGAAGTCATTACCCTCCATTATCTGTTCCCCTTGTTTTTAGCACTGCAATGAGTGAGGTTAAGAGGTGAGATAAATTTGTAGATAACTTTTTGATAAGGAGGCAAAAAGGGCCTAGTTACACCAAAAATACAAACTACCAATGCTAAGTGAGGCTAGGGGCATCACATGGTCAGTGAATGCAGGGTCTTCTTATGACTGGAAAAGGTCTGTAGCTGTGGAAAAGTACAGAATCTTAGACAGTTATTTTACCTCTTTTGAGTATATCCCCTCTTCTTAAAAAATTAAGATAGTTATATCCATTTCCCACAGGACTGAAATGAGGAGGAAATTGAAATCTGGGATGGGAAGGTGCTCTGTACAATGGAGTATCTTACAGCTACCCCAAAAAAATAAAATAAAAATGCCACAAAAATCAAGTCAAAGTGAAGTCTTCCTAAATTTTATTGGCAATGAAATAGAACATGGGTAGAGCATAAACTACTCCAAAAACAACTTTTAAACCCCCCCCCCAAAAAAACAACACACACACACACACACACAAAAAAAAAAAAAAACCCTGAATATAAAATCTAACCTTTCTCCCCAGCCTCCCTCAGTTTGGATTACTGCCTCTAAAGTAGTATGATTGCCCCACAATTCCAGGTTTGACTTTAGCCAATATAGGGCACATTACCAAGAGTGTCAATATAATTCACAGCAATGCACAAAATATTTCCCAAGGTCCAGCAGGGTGGGAATACAGGAGGAATCAAACTCAGTTTGTTCTGGACTGGTGGTACTACACAGAAGGACAATATAGCCCTCAGGAGACTGAATGAACTCTAGGGAGAAGGCAAAACAGAAACAATACCATAAACCAAGTACTTTAAGGATGAATTGCTATGACCTATGGTGACAGCTGACATCAGGAATACTGAAAGCTTCTTATATTAATGTTTCTGGCAAAATATTATTTTATAATATAAGCTTCCCAAGTGTGTGAGTGGTAGGGAATGAAGGCGAAATGATTCTGTTCCAAGACTAATAACTTCTAAAGGTACATTAGCAAGAAATGCAAAAATCAATGTTGAATTAGATGCCTCTAGAATATATAATACTGGTAGGAAGAAAAAAAGCACACATGAGATAGAAAGGAAACTGCTCCTGGTTTGAAAGCAAGAGGTGGGGTGTGGAAGGAACCAGGCTAACGTCCCCAACAGCTCTCTGGTGTCCAGTTCTAGGGAATAGCACAGCTGATGGCAAGACCTAGGTTAGATTAGGTTTGTCAACAAAAAGCAGGGTCCAGTCACCAGTTTGGGGAGGGGTGACATGAAGGGGTTATTAGGCACCTGAGGGAGTTGTAAACTGGGAGCAAGCCATGGGCTTCTCTCACCATGCTCAGCTTCTTCTACCCACTCCCCAATTAAAACAACTGGCATCGAGTTTCAGGGCTCACCATTTCAAGTCCTGGATGATCTTAAAACAGGACCTGTGACACAAGTAGCCCTAATGCGACAGTAGACAGGGACCTCTTAGCAGAAAAAATACTGTAATCATGTATAAAGGTTTCCCTCCTGCGGCAAGAGTCCTTGGTGGGTCTGGTTCAGTTTTGGGGTAAACATCCCTACTGTTCTAGTTAGATGGAATTCAGTGGCTAGAATGAGAAGGGGCAGATCACAAAAAGATAAGGAGAACCCCAGAATAAGTAAGGGATACCTCTACTCATAGAGCTTGAAACAGGACTAGGTTCATTAGAGCAAGATCTTCAATAGAGCCTTGCCTAAACAGAAGTCCCGATAGCCTTCTAGGACATTGATTAAGCCTTGTATGGCACAATCTCTACCATCTCCCCCTGGGGAGAAACTGAATCTCTGAACTCAGAAATAAGGCTTATTGGGATTGCATTTGTAATAGGCCCAATGTGGGAGGTAGAAAGAATGACATAACATCTTTTTAGATTCCAATTATTTCAAAGACTAAATAACTCTAAAAAGGATAGACATTAGGACACCTAATCCTTGGTCGGCTGGATATCCTATAGCATACAGCCAAGACCCTGCCTCCTTTCTTAAGCCCTGTGATGATCCAACTCCAAACTAACATATTCTGAAAAGGAAGGGAATGGCAGAGCAGCAGTGAGGGTTAACTTCATACTTGACTCCCATAGAACAAATGTGGGGATGTTTCCCAAATTAAAGGGGAAGTCCCTTTAAGCTGTGCAAGTGGACTCTTCTAACTAGCTAAAATATAAACAGAAGAGGGTCCCCCTAACACCACAGTGGGCCAGTCTTCGGGGGTAATTAGGAAGGTTTAAGGGGCTAGGCTTGGTCCCATGACTGCAATGAATGCTTGGTATGACTCCAGGGCTGCTCCAGTTAGTGGCTCCAGCACAGTGTGAGTTAGGTGAGAGTAGGAGGCAAGGAAGATGGGAAGAGAGGGTCCCTACAGGCTGGGTGTCTATTACATGGACTCAAACTCATCAATGCGCTGTTTGGTGTTGCCCTGCCGAATCTGGCGCAGGGTCTTATATTTGTCTCGGCCCAGACGCATGTTCTCAGCATGGATCATGTCATTGGCAGTCTTCTTTGACTCATCACGGGCATTGGCCAGTTCTGAAGTAAGGGCCTGTGAGGGGTGCAAAGGGACACCAAGTTAATGGCTTATTTTCATTTTTACCTCCCCTTATTTAACAGAGCTTACTCTCTTCCTTTCTCCCACCCACTCCTTTCTTACCACTACCTACTAGTCTACAACACATACAAAGATACACACAGAAACACGTAGTTTTCTGTGAGCCATTTCCAGCTCTACTGGGACTATAATGGGGCAAAGATAAAACAAAAGCCACAATCACAGAGGGCCCATTGATATTAGATATTCTCTAAAAGAAGAATGATATGCCAAACAGATTTAAGTTGGAATTGTGTATGCTAAGATTTTTCTGAATATAAGCGGTAAATGGGTAGAAAATGGGACACACCCCCAAAAAAGATGAGATAGCCTACAGTCCGATTAATAAAAGAGGGGTACCCACTCTGAAAGTTCTCAGTTGAGAAAGGCTCAGGATCCCATACTGCACTGAGACAGACTCCTCTTAACTATCCCCTTCATGATCTAGTGATATCTATGAGCTACTAAGTAAATGCATATTGTCTCCTAGAACTTTGGCCTGCCTGGATACCTTGAGGTGCTTCTGTACACGTTCATTCTTCTCTGCCTCAGTTGTACGTTCCTCCTCACTGCGATCCTTGGCCATGGCATCAGCACGAAGGTCAGCACTGGCCTCTGCCCCATTCTCATCCTGTTCATCTTGCTCATTCTCAGCAGGCTCTGCTACATGTGGTGTACTCATTGCAGTCTTCAGCTCTGCACGAGTCTTCTCCAAGTCCTCTTGTACCATCTGTGCCTATCCAGTAACAAAGGGGGAAAAAACTAAGCAAACATACCAGGCTAGTATGTGATATCCTACACATGCCTAGAAAACCATGTAAGCTAATCACTTCTGACTGATTCTAAGTTTCCTCAGCTGTCTAATAGGAATAACTGTACCAATTTCCCTGGGGTACTGGAAAATTCTAGGAAGTGTTTAAGAAAGTTTTATGCTCCTTCTCCCATGGTGCCCACTAATATGGAAGAAATGAAGAGCCAAAACTTACGGAACCAAAGAACTAGAATCTATGCATGCAGTGCTCCTTACCATAAGAAGGTTCTCTGTCTTACCTTCTGCTGCCATTCCACAGCCTCACTTTCCTTCTTCTGTCGGGCCATCTCCAGCTGGGAGATCCGTGCTGTCAGCTCCGCCATTTCTAAGGCCTATAGATAAATGCAAAGCTTATGAGAAATGAGACTTCAGTTCTCAGGACTCACATGTCCTTGGTGCCAATTTCTCTGAGGAACCAATACAGACCCTGTCACTCCACTACTTGCTGTCTTGAAGACCCTTACCATACATCCTCCAGGATGCCCAGAGGAGCACTCCTACTGTAAGTACTATAGCACCCTATTGACTGCAAACCATTTCAAGTCAGAGTGCCCCACTTAGACCATACATTTCCTGAGAAAACATGAACTCTCTGGTCCTTCCCTCTCCTGCTACTTTCTCTTTGTCTTCTTACTCCTCTGCTCCTCCCTCTTTGCTCCTGCCCACTGTACACTGGCAAAGATTGGTAAAGATTTGGGGAATTCTGTCACTGCCTGAGTGGCAAACCTTTCCCTATTATAATAGAATGTTTAGGTTACACTAACTAAGACTTCCCAGGACAAGCATAGGAAACATGCACAAGTGTCACAATGCTATCTGAACAAAAGGAAATAGTTTATATCCTCACACATTCGCCAAATCTTCCCCAGAGGAAGCATCCCCTTGAGAATTAGGTCTTCTCTGTATTCCTACTCCAAACAATATAGAAGAAGATCCTATGTCAAAGATCTTGGGTCTTAACTTCTAAATCACAGAACTTTAGAAAACTGTCATAAAAATCTGAATGTTTGTTTGGAGGTTTTAGAGACTGCTAAACATGGATCTTCTATATGACCCAGCAATCCCACTCGTAGGTATCTACCCAAAAGACACAAAAAACACTGATTCAAAAAGACACCTGCACCCCCATGCTTACTGGTCTTTGTTTACAATTGGAAAGACATGGAATCAACCCAAATGGCCAAAAGTAGATGACTGGATTAAAAAGATGTGGTATATATACATAATGGAATCAGCAATCATGTTGCCTTTTGCAGCAACATGGATGGAGCTGGAAGGGATAATTCTTAGGGAAATAAGCCAGAAAAAAAAAGAAAATATCGGATGGTTTCACTCATAACAGGAGTATAAAGGACCAGGGGAGAAAATAATAATAATGAACAACTATAGACCAGAGACATTTTATGGGAGTAGGGAAGTGCACTGACTATGGTGATGGCACACGGGTGATTTGGTGATGGGAAACCCACAGGAATTACAACTGAGATAGAAAAAGGCACACAATGATGTAAAACAAATTATTATGTTATTTTAAAAATATATATGAATGCTGGCCCTCCCTGGTGGCACAGCAGGTTAAAGCACAGCACTAAGAAGCTAAAGCCACTTCAGCATGAGTTAGAGATCCCTGCCCCAGGAGGTGATCCACATGGCACAGCAGAACTATCCTGACCCACCTGCTGCTCCCCTCAGCAGTGTACTTTGTCGATCTGCCTGCTCTGCTCCCCACTCTGTCTCTGGTGAATCCTCTCACTGCCCTTGCACCTCTGGCCCAGTTCTGTATGCATAAATAAATAAATCTTTGACAAATATGAATGCTAACCCCCTGCCTCCCATTGAAAAAAACATTACATAGTTCTTGCTTATTATTTTAGCAAGCAAACACTTCAAGGAAAAGAAGAAAAGGGTTCTCAGCCACAAATGAGTAAATTTTAACAAGTCATAAATTATCTGGGTCCTAACTTATCTGGGCATGTATATTATTCCACATAGGTTAATCTCTTAGGGTTATTCGGAAGATGACATGAGAAAATAAGGAAAAGGAAAATGTAGGACACACTGAAGCATGGATCCATTAAATTATTTTCTCCCTTTCCTTATAAAACCTGAGTGTGTTGGATAGATCACCAAAGGAAAAGAAAAGGGAACAAAAGAAAGGGTTAGGGCAGACTGCAAATACTTCTGGTCCATAGCAATGAGTTATCAGCTTGTAGAAAGAGTCAGCACTGTAGGTAGAGGTAGCTGTGAATATACGAAGGGGAGAAAACTCAGATCCTGTAATCCCAGACTCCTTTGTTGCTTTACCAGCTGTTCCTGGGTCTTCTTCTGGTCCTGAGAGGCCTGCAATAGGGCCTCCTTGGCTTCTTCAGCTTCTTGACGCTCCTTGGCCAGTTTTTCGGCTTCACTCTGGGCACGCTTCCGCTCTTGCTCAAGTTCCAGAGCCCTGCGGGTCTGTTCTTCCAATTCTGGGAAGAGAAAGGGGAAAGAGTGGTTAAGGAGTGCAGAGATGAGTATGTGCCCTGCTTCTTTACTGAGAATGTTTTACCCCAGGGCACAGCTGATAGAAAGCTCTGGGCATTCTTCTTGCTTTGTCCATCTAATCTGTACCACATATGGATTATATGGCCTGAGCCTTCAATTCGGGTAGAAGGTTCTCCAGCTCACTCAGTCAGACTCTGAAGAAACCCCATCCCCAAGGTAACTCTGAACCTTACCTTGTTGAGCCTTCTTAGTCTGTTCTTCAATCTGCTTCAGCCTCTCCATAAGTTCCTCCTTCTCTCGTTCAATCTTCTCCTTCTCTTTTTCTGCCAACTCACGCTTCTTCTTCTCATTTTCCAGCAGAGCACTAGGGAAAGAGCAGAAAGGGATACAACAAGAACATCCAGACCACATAGAAGCCTTCAAATCTTAAGGCTCTTTGACTCCAATCTATCCAACACATTCAGGCCTTGTGAGTTGGGAGCAGGCTTCCTTACTCTTACATCCTGTTTTTATATCATATCCCTGTATAGGCCAGTATGCTAAAGGCCCTGTCGTTTGTGGCAGAGTCAGGAGATCCAAACTGGACTCGCAGTGGGTTATATTAGCTATGTCACTTCTTTGCTCTTGCTCTTAGTACCCAACTGTTGAATGGCCTAATAACTCCTGCCCTGTCTACCTTATAGAGTTATAGCAGGACAATCTCTAGATGGGATACTGTGCTTAAAGTTCAATGATTTTCTATGGCTACAGCATCAGTGTTATACCTGCATTCTGAGGCACCTTTTTCACAGAATTTGTTACGAACCTAGAGAATTATTTATTTATTCATTTATTTACTCACTGGCATATCTTTCAGGAAACTTTCTTTTCTCCCTTGGCAGGATGTCTTTTCTCTCTTTGAGCCCTCAGAATACTTACTCTTCTCCCTGGCACTCCTGTTTTTTTTCTAAAACACTTAATCATCACACATATTACATAATTAACTGACTTATACTGTCTGTTGGATATTTTCTCACTGCTCAACAATACTGAGTGAATGATCAGCATACCATTTGTACCTTCAACATTTGAGTGTGTGTGTGTGTGTGTGTGTGTGTGTGTGTGTGTTTCTTTCACCCACAAGATTTTGAGGTCCTTACAGGCAGGTTTCTTTTCACATCTAGCTCCTAGTCTCAGCAATTTTTTTCTGAATTTGAACCAAGTTTCCGTGAACCATTTCATTTCCATTGACTATAGACACAAGTTCCAATTTCTCCACATTCCTGCAAACTATTATTTTGTTTTAATTTATTATATCTATATTAGTGAGTATGAGGCAGTACCTTGCTGTGGTTTTGATTTATATATTCCTATGACTATGGATGTTTTCATGTGTCTTCTTGCTATCTTCACATCTTCTTTGGAAAAGTGACCACACAGAATCTTACTCAGATTAATCCATGGGTATCAGATCCTGCCTTTATATAAAAAAAAAACTCTCAAGTGATGCTGGGAATTAATGCTAATGTTACTGAGCCTTGCTATATTTTGGGTGGCAAGAAGCTACTCAAATGCATTGGGGGTTATAGATCATAAGCTTCCCGAGGTTCCTTCATAGGGGAATCTATGGTGGCTCATCTCAATTCTACTCAAAAGCAACAAGAAAATCCAATTTGAAAAGTGCTTGGGGCCTTCTGCTTCTGCCACACCCTGGTAAGATAGCCTAGTAAGAACCACTCAAATTTGGTGTATTTGGCATGAGAGTCACAAACAATGGGAAACTAAGACATGACACTCTCTCCTATGAGCCTTTGAAATTTTAGGCTTGTTATTTCTGCTTCCTAGGTTTAAGGTTTAATAGAGGGGGTAGTCTTCCTATAAAGCCCTTGTTCTAGACCTTTTATTCTCAAGATGGTTGCATGGCTTGCCTTTAGCAGAACTGGCATCTTTAAGAAGTTTCCCTGCTCCAGTCTTTGCCCTAAATATAGCTCTGCAGCACCTACCGCTCCATCTGTTTCTGGTGTTTCTCCTCCCGGGCCTGTGCCTTCATCTGCTGCACTTCAATTGTGTCAGGTTTGCGGCGACGCATGTATAGCTCATGGTTCCCCATGCAAAGGGCCAAAATCCGTTTGTTAATTCGCAGCCGGGGAGCATAGAAAACAAAGTCCTGGTGGGAAACCAGAAACCAAAAAGAGTTTAGAAGAAGAGAGGCAGGTGAGTGTCTGTCTTCTGAAAAGCTAAGTTCAAAAGCACCAGAAAGATTAAATAACCCTATTGCTTCATACTTCAAATAGGAAGACTAATAATCAGAATGGTGAAGTGATTTCCACAAGATCAGATGGCCGGTAAGTGGCAAAATCAAGACTAGAATTCAGAATTCTTAATTCTGAAACTAGTTGTCTTTCTATCAAGCCACATTTTATCTAACCTTTACTTATGAAAGTCATCCTAAAGTACCTTCAATGCAGTTGGAAATATCAGAAATAACCATCTGCTAATTGGAAATCAACCCCACTGGGTCTCAGCAGCTTAATAATCACTGCATAATCTCCAGGTAAGTACAGTATGGGTGGTTGGACTGTTTTGTAATCTCCTAAAAGTAAATCCCTGGTGGTGCAACCAATTAGGACACAGCACTACAAGCTAGCCACAGCCACTTCACTATGAGTTCAATCCCTGGCCCTGGGTGTGATCCACATTGTGTGGCTGACCTCTCCTGAACCACCCGTTGCTCTCCTCAGCAGTGTACTCTGCTCCCCACTCTGTCTCTGGTGAATCCTCTCACCACCCCTGCACCTCTGGCTTGTACCCCAGTTCTGTATGCATAATTAAATAAATCTTAAAAAAATAAAAATAGAAGCAAATCCTAAAAACCCCTTAAATCCTTTTTGAAGAAAGAAGACAGTTTGTAAATACATACATAAATACCTAAATCTCTTGAACATCAGTTGTCCCAGTTGTTATTTTTAAAATAAGCCCTTGATCTCAGTTGGCTTTGTTACATACCTTTGAGCACATTAGCAATTAAAACACACACACACACACACACACACACAGAGGGAGACAAGAGACAGCAAAAATGCCATAAAAGGGGGGAGAAAAATATAACATGGTTTTTTCCTAGCATTATCCAGGCTAGAGAGGAGTCACTTACCGGGGCTTTTTTGTCAATGGGCTTGATTACAAATTTCTTGTCATTGAAAGAGATGTTCCTGATTTCACTCCAGGGAAAGCCTATCTTGGGTGTCAGTCTGTAGAAGAATATCAGGACAAGGGAAAGACAAGAAGATAAGAGGATGGCTGATCTGCCCATCCCATCACCAACTTCTCTGTTAAGGAGGTAGATTCAGTGCCCATTCAGCCAGTGTGAGTATAAGCCACAAGGTCAGTTGCCAGCACTGAGGGTATACGAAGGACCTCTTGATATCATAATCAACACATTATCTATTCTCCCAACTTCCGAGGTTTGTTTTGTTGTATTTTTGGTTGAAGCATGGACCTTAAAACATCTCTCTCATAAGAATGCCAAGTTGTTATGTCCATTACAGCACTTTTCACAATAGTGAAGATAGGGAAACAATTCAAAGAGTCCTGATGATAGATGAATGGATTAGGAAGATGTATATGTACACAAATAGAACACTACTGGGCCATAAAACAAGATGTGAGTTTGCCATTTGTGACAATATGGGGGGGGGGTGAAATAAGTAAATAAGGAAGTCAGGAGAAGAAAGAAAAATACCATAATTTCATTGATTTTTGGAATACAAAGAACACAAGCATCAAACAGAACAAAACCAAAAACAGGCCCTCCCTGGTGGCGCAGCGGCTTAAAGCACTGCACTAAGAAGCTAAAGCCACTTCCGCATGAGTTCAATCCTCGCCTGCCCCGGAGGTGACCACATGGCATGGGAGACCTCTCCTGACCCGCCCGCTGCTCCCCTCAGCAGTGTACTTCGTCGATCTGCCTGTTCTGCTCCCCACTCTCTCTGGTGAATCCTCTCACCCTCCGCATCTCTGGCTTGTACCCCAGTTATGTACGAATAAATAAATAAATATTTAAAAAAAAAAACAACAACAAAAAACAAGCCCTTAGTGTCTGATTAACAGAATAGTGACTACCAAAGGGGAAGGAGGCAGTAAGAAACAGAGTGGGCATATTGATGGATGCTGACTATATATTTGGCATGGTCTGATAATATATAGTCGGTAAGGTAAGAAACTGTATATATAAAATCTAAATAGCATTGAAAACTAATGTCACCTCAATAAAAAGAAAATATAAAAATGAAATTAAAAAGAATCTCAAACCCTATTCATTATTTTATTGCATTATAACATTTTATTACTTTTAACATTTTATTTTGTATATGCACATATAAAATATGTGTATGTATATATAAATTTTATATACATTTTTATATAAATTTTATTACTTTTTAACATTTTTGTTTTATATACAAATGTAAAATATGTGTATGTATATATAAGTTTTTTACATCATCCTTCATTTTGTACATTTTTCCATCTCAATTATACTACCTGTGGACTTCCTACCACCAATTATAACATTCCTTATGTTCCAGTTGCTCATGATTGAGAATCAACGTGTGTACGTTTTACATTAAGTTTAGCGCTAAAAGTCAAATCTATCCTTTTCCCCCATTTACCTGATTTACCCCACCACCCTTCCATTAGGATAACCACCAAAAAGTCATAGTCCAGAAGTTTATTTTTATTATATTTATTAAGAGTTCATCTGTTTGTTTACCTATCACATGAGTAAAATCATATGGGGTTTGTCTCTTTCTCTGTATAGCTTAATTCCCTTTTGGTTTATCTATATTGTTGCAAATGGGAGGATTATATCTCTTTATGGCTGAATATTGTTCCACTGTATAAACATCCCACCTCCTCTTTATCCACTCATCAAATCACTGAGCATTTAGGATGTTTCCAGTTTTTAGCTATTTTAGCTATTGTAGTAGTGTCCAGACCTACCTTATAAGGAATCTTCCACACAAGATTTAAAAAGTTGGAGAAAGACAATAATGAGCTCTAAGATCCAAAAATTACACAGAACAATAATCTACTGATCCTCATCCTTATCATGGGCAAACCAAGGGGAAAACATTTGTAAGTGAGATAAGGCTAAGATAAGGTAAGAGAGGCTACATCAGTGCTGTTCAATAGAAATACAATGAGAGCCATATTATTTAATTTTCAGTTTTCTAGAAGCCATATGAAAATAGCTAAAAATAGGAGGGATTAAGTATAAGTTGATTTAACCCAGTATACCTAAAATACTATCATTTGAACAAGATACTGGAAAACACTGAGACATTTTACAAACAAAAAACATTTGTTTTTCATACTAAGTCTTCAAGATCTGGTGTGTAGTTTACATTTATAGCATGTTTCAATTCAGAGTAGACATATTTTAAGGTGCTTGATAGCCAATGTATGGCCAGTGGCTACCAGAGTGGACAGTGTAAGAATCAGAGGTCTAAGGGTAGATTTTCAATCACCTCGGCTGTACTAAACTGAGTAGACAAGAACTACTCAGGTAGAGCCCAGGATCTTACCTATGGTAAGCGAAGAGTCCCAAATGTCAAAATGTTCCATATAACCTAAGAGAGCTCTGATAGTATGATACCTGTCATTCTGCTCATAGATGTTGAGACCCAGGGCATCCACTCCCAGCCACAGCTCTGAGCCTTTCTTGTTCTTGATGCTAAAATAGTTTACACCATACATTTCCAGGTCTTGGGCAATCTTCAGATACTCTAGGACTGCATCCTCCCTAAACAACAGAGGGGAGGGGTTACAGAGCTCCCAAGGGAAATGAATAAGGCTAGTGTTAATCAGGTTAGCTACCATAGAATTAACTTTCTTCCTCCTGTTCATTCTGACAGTATCTTACACTGGCATACACAGAGTCCAAATGGGGTGATGATAGGAAAATGAGATTAGCTCCTCAAGCAGACAACTCCAAATGATTTGTCCATTTCTTTCTTTATTATTTCCCCATTTCTTTCATGGGATGTATTCCTGATGGCCCACATGCTCCCTAGGGAGTATGAGGTCTCTCCCATTTCTTTATAGTCAAGATTGTTAGGGCTATCAGTTGCCATCAATCAGTCTCTCTCTCTCATACAAATATGGCATTATAACAATTCTAATTTCCCTTATCTCTTAATTTCCCCTATAAAACTGCATCCCTGTACTTCCCTCTCCAAAGTTCTATTTATCTCCCTTCTTCTCTGCCTTTTCTTTCACTAAAACCTACTCTCATTCTCCCTACAGGGACAGTGTGGTCACCATTGTTAGGATAGGTTTACCTGAGCATGCCCCGGTGTTCTTCATGCCACACCTGGATCCGCTCCTCCCACTGGTCCTTGTTGAGCTTGTGCTGCTCCAGGACCCTGGAAAGAAAATGTATAAATAATAACTTAAAACAAAAAGTCCAAATGCTGGGAAGAAGGAAGATCACTTTGCTTTTTAAGGGACTGATGCAAAATGGAAACAGAGTCAGTCCACTGAGGTCACACAAGAAGCTGACTGAAATTATAACAGTAGGAGAACTACCTAAGAGGTAGGAGTGATACAAAAACAGATGATCCGGAAAGACAATGACATTATCTTCCTTCATATCTAATAATGTGCTGTGCTTCACAGCAGATTGATGCAGTAATGTATCAGTAATCTGCTGACATGTGGATGGGTCTCATGGAGGTATGCACACTCTAACTTAGGTCCTTGTAAGATCAACAGTTTGTGTGAGTCATGCTCAAGGATGAGATGGTTGCCAGTGGCAACGAAACCTAATTGGATTTGGAAGAAACTAAAAAGTTTCAAACTCTAAGATCTACCAGAGTATAAGAGCATCTCAAACATAACAGCAATGACTTCAGGTAGAGTCCAAGGGTACAACAACTATCCCTAATACAAGCAAGTAAATTTTGCATATGTAATAGCTCCAGAGGTTGTGAGCCCCAAAATGAAGTAGAGTTTATCCCTTCAATTCAAAATTCTAGGAAAATGGCCACTGGATATAGTGGGACAAAAACCAGGGTATCCTTAGTCAAGAGACCAAAGGTCCATACAGGTCAGACTCTGCCTCCAATGAACTATGGGAAATGGGGTAAATCAGAGCAAGTATCTCTCTGTGACTATTTCTTTGTCCAAGAAAAAAGGATAATGTCTGCCTTATTCATTTTTTGTGTTAATGTGGTGCCGAAATAAGAATGAGTATTTGAGAGCATCTGACTTTGAAGTTTACAAAAGCAAAAAACTTTTTACACAGCTTATCTATATTAAATATTGTTTGAGCTCCCTAAATCCTTCACTTGCACAATTCTCTCTCCCCTGTGAGCCCCTGACTTAAAGGTCTCTATCAGTGAAAAAGCTAGAGAAAATGGAATTGGGGGATGGAAATCAACTCATCTACAGTTCTCTACATAACCATCAGTAATGTAATGAAGTTCTGTAATCAGACAAATAGGAAGAAAGCTTTTTGAGACAGACAAACAATAGTTTCATGCCATAAACAAATATGTGTTTATGAGGAAAACAACATGGTTTTCATTCAGGCAGATCCCAGTGGATAATAACACAGCTGATAGTCACTATGTAATGGGGATTGGTCAATATGAGTCTGAAGCCCTCTTTGGCCAAGGCAGGTGGCCAGTACACCACTTTACCTCTGTGGAAGTAACTTGTCCCCAGCCAAGTAGCCAGACTTGTGCACCTCCTTATTGAAGTCACCATACTTGGACTGGACAGCATAGGAGGCCAGCAGAACAGCAGTCTCAGGTGGACAGTAAATGTCATCATTGAGAATCCCCTCCTTCACTTGCAGGAAGAACAGGCGCTGTGTGATATCCTGGATCAATTCCTCAGATACATCTTCTGGGTAGAACTTGGCCCGAAACTTGAAGAGCAGGGGACTTTCCTTACGTACATCCTGGGCAGTCACCTGGGAGGATCAAAAACCAGGCTGTGAGGGCAAGGTAGTGATTGTAGTGTAGTGAAAAGACACTGAAAGGTCATTGATTTGGGAAAATCCCCAAAAAGTTAGGTGGCAACTTTCCTGGTAATTCAGAAGAGACATTACTTGTATTAGGGACCTAATTCTTTGTACATAATCATTTCCTGTTGGGAATTTCTTCCTTAAGTGACATATCATTTACTGATGGTCATAAACTCTCAAGTGACCACCATCTGACAGTATGTCCAGTGACCCCCTAATTCTGAGTTTAAGCTTAGGAAAGTGCCAATGTTCAAGTTCCCAAAACTTAATATCAGCAAAGTAAAGAAAAGCCCTAGGAATTGCTTAAGAAAGAGCACAGTCTAGATTGCTTTTTAGAGAGAGAAATTGATTCCTGACATTTCTGTATTTGTCCAGAAAGTCTTTCTACTCTTTAGGAAAACAGAACTGCCAGCAGAAGGTTGGACATCCCTTAGACACAATCAATAAAATAAGGCATAGGGACAGTATGGTGACCTCCAAGCACAAAGTCTTCCACTTTGAGAATACTGAGATAGAGGACTACCATGCTCCTGCAGATACTGCTTGGGGGCAGAGAATGAAAGTGGACCTATATTCATATATCCCACTTAGAGTTCAATTGAGTAGAAAATTAAGAAAAGAGGGAAGCATCTGTATGGGATTCAGAAATCAGTTGACAGCGCTACAAGATTCTTTCCAGTTCCAGAGCCTATGAGTCTCGTTTTAACATATATCTCAAAAATCTTGAGTTTGATTAAATATAAAATAATACCAACCCCCTCTCTTGAAGAATCACTACTAGCTGTAATCTAGTCAGTGCATCTAGAGGAAGGGAAGAGTTTCTTATTCTTAGACACTGGCCGTTCTCACTGTTAGAAGTCAAAATGGAAAAACAGGAGAGCTTTGCCTTGGCTGAGTCCTCTGCCATTAATTTGATTGAGCGATTAATAGATCATCCAGTGAAAAACACAGTCGTATGCACCCTGGGTGCTAGAATACGTTACCTCCTAAGCAAGATCTGGTAGAATAAAGAATTGCAAACCCAACAGGAAAGTAAACAGCTACCTTCTTATTGAGTTTCAGCCAAGTGGAGAAACCCTTAGTGTCTTGGTATTGCAGACCAAAGAACCAGACTTCCCTCAGGCCAATAGTCTTCACCACCTGGAAGAGAAAACGCAGAACACTTATTTGAATTCCTATTCTGTGCCAAGCACAGAGGACACAAAAGTGGAGCCAACATGTTCTCTAACCCTAAAGTACATAAAGTACCCAGAATCTGGCAAGAAAACACATTTGGTAACAGTCAAAAAGTGACATTAGCAACTTTCTGCTGAGGTAGGGAATGGATCTACCTCAGAGGTCCCAGAATTAAAAAGGAATGAGACAGACTACAAAGACAGCCCCAGAGGAGTGAGCTCTTTAGCCTCTCTTTAAGCACCTCACCATTCACTAGTGAAATGGGTTGGACTGTGATAAGAGGAAGTTCATGGAAGTCCAAATAGTTCTAGGATCTGGAGTATCTCTGAGAAGCTGGACAAAATAAGAGTTAAAGCAATATCAAAAGAAAGATTTAAGGGAATTTTAATCTCTATGAGCATAGACAGAGAAATAATAAGCATATAAATTTTCTACTTCTGTAGGCTTCAGGACTTGGAGAGATGAGCAATGTCTCTCAACCTCCACTGAAGTCCCAAAGTAAGGAAATGAGTGTAGGTAAAGGAAATATGGTCTAAAGTCAGAGTTGAGAATGAAAAAGAATACATAAAACAGAACATCAGGACCTAGGCTATAAGGAAATCAATTAAAATCCACAGAGTGCTAGGAACCATTTGATCAGGCCTCATTCTAGAATTTGGAAATGAGGTCAAGCTTTGCTTACTTCCAGTCAGTTTCCACTCCCGAGGGAAGAGAAACCTCATTTCTAGTGGGAAAAAATGTGTACATTAAAGTAACGATGGCCCCTACCATTCCATCTCTGAGAAAGAATTTTTTTCTTGGCTCCTATTGACCCCAAACAACCAGTTCAGCTAGCCTGAGTTAGCCTTTTTCAAAGCTGCCATGAAATAAATTCTTAAGTAGCAGAAAGTATTAAATGCTTACACCTAGTGGACATTAGGAAAGGGACCCTACAAGTAGGTGGACCCTACAAGTAGGTGGCTGAAAATCTAAATATATTTGAAATCTCAGGTTTATTCTTGATCAGTGCTGCAAGATTTATATTCAAGTGCTTAAATATGTTTTAATAATAAAATTGGTATCATCTACAAGTGACATTGATGCTCACATTTCATCCCACAGCTCGCTGTGCCACCAGAACCTATCACATATACCTAGAAGGACTGGGACTTTGGTTTTCTAAGATAATGGCTGTAGATTCTATTTAGTCATACACCCTTCCCCCTCCCTACTCCCTCTGTGGATCATAATAGGGTCCAAGCATAGTGAACTGGTAAACAGAGAACAGTGAGGGGAAGAGATTTGCCTCTGAAAAAATCCTCACTAAATCCCCCATTCATCTATTTGAGTAAACAAACTAGTGATACCATTAGCTACTTCAGAAGCCCAGAGCAGGATCAGGAAGCAAGGCTGGAGCCTCTAGAGGAAAACTGCATGAGAAATTTTATGCAAAACTGTGCCAATGGCCAAACTGAAATTCCATCAACAGGTATCTGAGAAGCTGCATTAACCAACCACCCCTAAGTATATCTATACACAACTAAAAATTTTCAGGAGGAGTTAAAACCTTCACTGCTGCCTCTATACTGCCTGCGCTCAAGTGGCTACCTGCTTTATGGCACAGAATACACTCAGTTGGGGTTCTAAATTTAAGAATCAAATGGTTCTCCACTCAGAATGGAAACAAGCCAAGGGCAGGTCAGAGGACACAACTGAGAAATGGCACTAGGAAAACCGCAAATGTTCCATGCTTTGGTTTAAGCTAGTATATCACTTCTTTTTTTTTAAAGATTTACTTATTCATATAGAATGGGGTACAGGCCAGAGATGTGGAGGGTGAGAGGATTCACCAGAGACAGAGTGGGGAGCACAACAGGCCAGATCAAGGAAGTACACTGCTGAGGGGAGCAGCAGGCGGGCCAGGAAGGTCTGCCTCGACATGTGGATCTCCTCCGGGACAGGCGAGAATCGAACTCATGTGGAATGGACTTAAGCTTCTTAGTGCTGTGCTTTAACCCACTGCGTCACCAGGGAGGGCCCTAGTATATCACTTCTTAGCTATCTGATTTTAAAAGGTCTTTACCCCTCTCTAAGCCTGTTTCTCATCTACATGATATAAGATGGGGGATACTGCCAGCTAGTTTGTAAGATAAAAATTAGGCAGAAAAGAAAATTGTTCACCAATCCTACATACTTCATTGAGCCAGAAAATCTTCCCAGTTTTGTGGCTTCCTTATTGGAACTCCTCCCCAACAACATAACTTCTACCTACTTAGTTAGCCACTAATAAGAGCAACCAAACATTAGAATACCTTCTGACACCAGGAATTTTACTTAAACAAAAAACAAACAAAAAAATCTCTGTGATTACTGTGATTATCTTTTGAGGAAAATAAACTCCTAAGGGGCTGAATAAGTCTGTAAGGTCATACAGGTAAATAGCAGGGTAGAATTTGAACAAGGCTCAAACTAAATCCCATGTTCTATGTACCACATCTAAACATAACCTAAGGCTCCTTCTATGTAGGAGGGGAATTGTAAGTATTTTCTGTGCTTCCATAAGGAAGTCAATCCAAGTTCTCTAAAGACATTAGATGGTGTTTGGCAGGCAGAGAAATTCTCCTTGAAAACACAGTAAACCTTCAGTCAATATTGATTCAGTCTGCAATATCATCTCTTTTAAAGTCTATAACTGTGAAAGGAAGAGACAGGTAGAGTAGAGCAAGCAATAGATATCATGGCTAGGGAGGAACCATGCAACAGGTTCTCAAAGTGGAACTCCAGGTGGTAGTATTGCCCCCTAGTGACACAAAGGTAATCAAGAAACCTCTGAATAATCTCAGCTTTAGAATTGTGTTTTGTGATAGAATTCACTGTAGCAAAAAATGTTCTTTCCACTTTCAAGCTGTAAGTAAGAAACAAAGGAAAATTGGAGGAACTGTAAGCCCCAATTTCCATTAGGTCCTGAGCCTCCTCAAGTTATGATTTCCCATTGTTGACTGTTAATTATTGCAAGTGCTGAGAAGGGTGCTTCCTTTCTGGTCTGCTTCCTCTCTGGCCATCAGCTAGACAACTACCATGTTCCAGGATGACTTCAGAGCTTCCACCAAAGTGGTCTCCTTGAATGATGGATCTCAAAAGCCAGCCAGAATGGACTTCCTCCCTAATGGCTAAAGTTAGAGTCAAAGAGATTATATCCCCCCAATAGCCTTTGAGTATGCAGATTTGACCTTGATCCCTAGAGTGCCAAATGCATGATTTTTTGTCTGGAATAAAGTATTTCCCTTCTAGCTTTCACTTATGGTGTCTCAGTGCTTCTCCTTGACCTTAAGAATATCATTGTACCCTTCTTCCTTGTAGATATCTTGAGAAAGAGAATCACCTCTGAGTCTTTTTCAAATCAGCATCACTTAATCCAAACAGTTTAGTACAGTGGGGGAAAAGCAGTTTTGCAGTCCTAACTGTATCTGAAACTCCCCTAATTGCAGCTTCCTAATTACATTACCTGGAGAATATTCTTTCAATTTTGATAAGTAGAATCAATGTGAGGATTAAAGTACTATGCCAGGTAGTGCATAGTAGGTATTCAATAAATGGTATTTCTCAAAACCTTGCTAATGTTCCAGATGAATTTCCAGGTTTTCTCCCTTTCCTCGCTCCAACCAGTATGAAAAATTCAAGTCTCTCAAGGCTAGCATACCAGTCTGGCCAGGACTCCCTACCATCTGGTCTTCCCCAGAACCATAAAGCAATACATAAAGCAAATCAACACAATAAAAAAAAAATAACCAGGTCTTGCATTTTTTTCAGTTAATAAACCTTTTTGTTCAAGGATTTTTCTGCCCTAGGCTCTAAAATTAGACCTTCCTCAACATCTACAGCACTGGACAATGCAATCATACAAAGTCCCCAGCATAAAGGCAAGGAGTTGTAGTCATTTGGCTCAAGAAGGGCAAGATGTATAAGGACACTGGGTAGAAAGGTCAATGGAGCCTCAATTTTCCAGCCGCACAATAAAGCACCAGAAAATCCATACTGGGTGATATCTTCTCATCTACAGCTGCTACTCAGAATGATATTGTTCTCTGCAGCAAAGGATCTAACAGCATTCTCTCTTAGTTCAAGAAATAGTCAGAAGTCTGTTTAGGAACAAAATGTCCCCCCTGACAAGTAGCTTTCCCCTCTCTAGCCCTTAGCATATTCAACTATTAAACCTATTCAAGTGAAACATCTCCCTCTTTTTTTGCAGAAAAGAGTCATCTAAGATCCAAACAGTAAGATTAGGAATGGGAAATTAGATGTGGAGTACAGAAATAAATGCCACAAATAAGTTTTTAAGAGATAACCAGAATTGAGAGATTAGCTAGACATGGTACAGATAGGGAAACCAGGGGAAAAATAGGGGTAAGCCCTCTGCAGCCCTACTTTCTGTCCAGTGTTCCCCCCTCTTCATGCTGCCCAAGGATGCCTTCTACCCCACATTGGTTGTGCCCAGCTTGCTGAGGGGTGTCGATGAGCCTGGGCACTACAGTGCCCAGGAGGGGACCCTGCTTCCCTACCTTGGGGTCTCCCAAGCCTCTGGACATACCCAGCCCTCTCAGGCCCAGAATCCAGCATTGCCAAGACCTACTCTCCAGGGTGGCAGAGGGTTGGCAGGGTGGCTTCAACAAAACAGGTCTCTTCAGGGTCCCAGGCAGGCACTACAATGCTGCCTTACCCGCTGAGGAAAGAGAACGGCAGGATCCTGTATGAGTGTAACATGTGTGGCAAGAACTTCAAGCAGCTGTTCAACCTCAAGGTCCACCTGTGCGTGCACAGCGGGGAGCGCCCGTTCCAGTGTGCCCTGTGCCAGAGGAGCTTCACCCAGTTCGCCCACCTGCAGAAGCACCAAATGGTGCACACGGGGGAGTGGCTCCACAAGTGTCCAATGTGCCACAAGTGCTTCAGCAGCTCCAGCAACCTCAAGACCCACTTGTGTCTGTACTCAGGGGCCCGGCCATTCCAGTGCTGTGTCTGCTCAAGTAGTACGCTCACCTGAAGCTGCACCATCGGCTGCACATTCCACAGCTCCACAGCCTAGTGCACACCCACCTGCCCCTGGCACCCCTAGCCTGCTGCGCCCGATGGCACCCGGGGACACTGATTTTGTGGCAGTGCCACCAGAGAATCAGATGGGGTGGGACGTGGACAAGGTCAAGGTGTCTTCGTCATCCCAGGGAAAGCAAGGACAAGCAGCCTAAGAAGTGGGGCCAGCACTGCCCTGGGGAGGGGGCAGGGACAGCACAATTAAAGGATTTTCTCTGTGAAGAACTAAAAAAAAGTATATAAAAAAATATGTAAGGTATCATAGAAGGTTAGTGGTAGAACTGAGTCCTAGGATCCAAGATTTCTAACTTTCTATCAGTGCCCTTGGGCTTCACCAGGCTGTCTCTTCAAAAGCTCTCCAATATAAAAATCCATATGCAAAGAGAATACAAAACATTAATATAATTAAAATGTATCCAGTTATTCTAGGCTAGCATTATATTCACTTACAAACTATATGAACACCAGGGTATTACTTTAATTGTAGTTATCGTGTGTTTTAAAAAATTCCCCTAATTTGTATTTTCACAAATAAAACATCAAAGACACTTCACATAACATTTGTCTATTTGTAGTCGTTTTTTTCTTCCATGTTTCAGATATTTATTAATCATTGTAAACCTCAATACATTACACATGCATTTACAGGAAAGTATTTTTTGGTTAAGTGGGGAATCATGTAGATGGCTTTCTAGAAGACCTTCATTTTAGCGTGTTTATGTGAAATATTTCATTTAGAAATCTGGAACTTCTTACTTCACTTTGTTGAATACTGAGTAGGACTTGTATTGATCACTGGGTAATTTGTTCCAGAGTTCTGGGTAATTCCTGCTGTCCCAACTGACATCTGGATCAAACAAAGCCAGATGGATGATAATACAGTGCTGCTTCAGTACATTTGGCTCCAAAAAAATGTAAAGAAAGGGATCAAAGTAGGATGTTTCTTGGCCTGATGGAGGATCTGATAGTGCATAGTTGTGGGAGGGAGAGGCCTTGGACCAGGGAGGAGAGGTGAACTAGTCTTCAATGCCCTGGTGAAGTCTTTGCACCAAAGCTGTGTGGATGCCAAAAGTCCTATTTCTTATTATCTTTCTCACCTATTTCTAATGTATCCTTTTGAATCTCCATATCCTTACAAATGACAGTAATGAGTTTTGGTGTAAAAGATGATGTGTAACTATTATAAACTTTCATAAACTCACAAAAATCTTGAGAATACCAATCTCTTGAGAGATTCAAAATTTTTCCCAAGACCTAGTTAAGATAATGAAGTTTTTGTTTCCTCTTCTGTGAAATGAACTAGTAGTAATTCCAGCATTCATAGTACTTTATGAATTAAAGGATATGATATACAAAATACTTGTCATGTACCAAGCATGCAGTAAGCCCCGGTCAAATGTTAACTCTCTTCTATATTAGCTGTTAACATCTACCATGTCACTCTACCATGTGACATTACTTGAGCTGCACACATGCACAAGTTGTCCTCAGATTTCCAGCCATCCCTTCATTCTGTTCACATAGAATTATGAATAGAAAACAGCCCCTATCACCCTCATCTCCATTCTCATATTTTTCTTTTCACCTGTCAGAAATATTAACAGAATTAGCTCATTTGAACACAACCTCCTTCTTTTTCTTCCTTCCCCTTTATAACTCTGGTGAAGCTTTCAGATAGTACAGGGACTCAGAGTACAAAAGATAAACAGGAGGACCTGAAACATCTGTGAATATGACATGCAATCTCTACATCCTAGACAACAGCGGCTGGTAGAGAAAGGGATTAACAATGCATCTAGAAGGATCTCAGCCTCTGAGAATGGGAGCCCCCATGTTTTCCTCTGGAATTCTAGTCACAGGTTCACATTGCCTTGGCTCCTGGAGAGTCTTTGAATGCTCTAAGATTTTGTGCTCCCTACTTAGCTGTTATATTATATAGTACATCTCTACAGATAATGGTAATTCATAGTAAAGGGATACCCCTTGGACTTGAGATGGGAAAAAAACATCATTATCTGCATGGGATACCTGCAGTAAGTAATTACCCTCCCAGTGATGACCTAAGTCACAATATTTCTTTGAAATAAATAAAGATCATATTACCTCAGGAGGAATAAGTTGATTCCCTTTCTACAAAGAAGAAAAAAAAAAAATGACACTGACAGGGACCATGTGGTCCAGTGATAAAGTCAGGTTCAAATCCCAGCTGATCCTGGATGTAGCTAATTTCTGAGCCTCACCTTTAGAAAGCAGGAAAGATCACTTGTATTTCTCACAGTTGAGATAAATGTTCATGTATAAATGGTTTTAGAGCATTTAGCAGCAACATACTCCATTTCTCTATTCTCCCACATTCAGGACCAGCAATAGGATTAATTAAGGACTATCCAAGGGTACAGTCTGCCCAAGTCAAGCTTGCTTCCTTTGTTAGTAAGACTGAGATCAGCCTTCATTTTGATTTATCTTGGAGGGGCAAGTAAAACAGATTCCCAAGAAGGGGGCTTTGTGCGGAAAGCTACTGGGAGAAGTGGAAGAGATTAAGAGGCAATGAGTGCTTCCCTTACTTGGTCAAACAGCTGTTTCCCGGTGGTGTTGGGCTGGATGGCAAACTCCAGCTCTGCATCCATGGTGGTCACACGCACATTGATCTAGAATGAGATCAGAGGAATCAAGTTAGTTTTCTCGCTATGTGCGTGGCAGAACCTAGGACAAATATCTGTTGAATCATAAACAAGGGAAGAGGATGCTAAGGGCCTGAGCAAGTCAGATATTGTGGTAGAAGAAGAGAGAATACTGAAAACAACTAACCAGCTCAGCCCTTGATCCCAACTAGTTTCCTAAAGATGATGATAAACCAGTTTCAGAGCCAGGGGCAAACAAGTGGATGGAAATCAGGATACTCTTAAAAGGAAGCAAGGGTGTCCAGAAAGCCTTCCTCACCTATATCAGCCAAACCCAGCCCATAGCATTCTTCCAATTCTGATCTACAGTCTGGACAGTCTAAGTACTGATCATTCCTGAGGCAGGATAAAGAACATCGGGTTCCTAGTCTAGCACTGCAGCTGGTTCCATCTACAGTCTTGGATAAGTCTTATTCTTTTTCTGTGTACAGGGATAGGAATGGGGGTAAGAGGGCTAGAAGAGGGCTCTCCCTGGTGGCGCAGTGGGTTGAAGCACAGCACTAAGAAGCTTAAGCCACTTCTGCATGAGTTCAATCCCCGCCTGCCCCCGAGGTGATCCACATGGCGCGGCAGACCTCTCCTGACCCGCCTGCTGCTCCCCTTAGCAGTGTACTTCGTCGATCTGCCTGTTGTGCTCCCCACTCTGTCTCTGGTGAATCCTCTCACCCTCCACATCTCTGGCCTGTACCCCAGTTCTGTATGAATAAATCTTAAAAAAAAAAAGAGGTTAGAATAGTACAATTACTGTAGGTGATCACCAGGTTTTTTTTTTTTTTCAGCATTAATAGCTATATTTCCATATACTGACATGCATTGTTAATGTTTCCTGAATTTATGTCTCATTGGCCAACCCAGCCACAAGACAGGAAAGAGATCATAGCAGAGGCAGGTATGAATGGCATAGAGATAGACAGTGATAGACTCAGATGAAAATAACAGGGAGCCACCCACAATATTTAACAGACACTTAAAAAGTATTCCACACCTTTATAAATAGATCCTCTAACCTACGTCAACAATAGCTGAAATCTCATCAGTAGAGATTTATTTGTTCCTTTGGCAGAAAACTTGATGGCAGTAAAAATAACAGCCGCAACAAACATCAGCTTTCACATATGGAGACTTAGTACTTGCCGTGCCCGCACAGCAGGGATACGTGTCTGCGAGTCTGCGCGGGGGACGTCGAGGTTGGGTTGAAGAGTCAGCACACTTAGATGGTTGCAGCAAAAGGTTCTCTCTCTCCTCTTATCCTTTCCAACCTCCCTTTTATATCCTTAATCCCAGGAAGTTGGCCTGGGGGCAGGAGGAAATCTCCCTCACATGTGCTACTGCGATCAGGGTGGATATTAATCAGTTGCCCAAAGGTTAAGCCACTCACACAGGTGGCAAGATGTCTTCTTCCTATTATGATCTTGTGCTTAAGCTCCGGGGGTGGTTGGGGAGGCTCATCCTGGGACCCAACAAGTAATCACTAGGCATTTCATCTATACTACCCCATTTATTATTAACAATCGCCCTGTAAAGTAGAGAGTGTTAGCTTCACATCTGGAATGAAGAATAGATATTTGTCTAAAGTTGCATCACTAGTAAGTGGGGAAGAGAGGGTTTTGGTTCTAAACTTCACAATTTAAACGAATGTTAAATATCTCTTACATCAAAAAGCAAATTTCCCCTACTAAAATTTTGGATATTTTTTTGTTTAAGTAACAAACTTAATTTATGCTACAGTCATAAGATGGTTTATATATGGTCATATAAATATTCATGAAGACTACACTTCATGTCCATGAATAATACTTCAATATTGAGTAAGAGCAATAACATGAGCTCAATTTTGTAAAAAAAAAAACATATAGACAGATGATGGAAATCAAGTCCAAGTGTTAGTGAACCTAGGTTTTGGGGTGGTAATCTTGGTTTAATACTTTCTTGTAAAAAAAAAAAAAGCTACATTATCTGGGCCTCCATGATGGCACAGTAGGTTATAGTATAGCACTAAGAAGCTAAAGCCACTTCAGCATGAGTTCAATCCCCGCCCCACAGGTAACCCACATAGCGCTGCAGACCTCTCCTGGCCTGCTCGCTGCTCCCCACACAGTGTACTTTGTCAGTCAGCCTGTTCTGCTCCCCACTATGTCTCTGGTGAATCCTCTCACTGCCCCTGCACCTCTGGCCTGTACCAGAGTTCTGTATGCATAAATAAATAAACCTTAACGAAATCCACATTATCTAGGATGCTCACATACTAATTATAGTATTAGGAGAAAGAGAGGCGTTAAAAACAGAATTGTCAAAAATGCAAAACCCTGTGGAGTAAAACATTAAGTCTTATCAGTTTTTGATATCTCTGTACCTTTCCTCAGCACAAGGTTCAGTTAAAGGGGTAGAGGAGGCCATACAACCATTTTGTTAGCTAAATAAGTCTGATGAGGACCAGGCCTGTGGAACAATTTTGTAAATAAATCTCACCAGGGAGCTAAGGAGGAAATCTATTTCAGGTTTGACAATGGGACAGGAAAGACTCTGAAAGCAGGAACAAGTAAGGCAAGTACCCCAGTGAGAGAAAACATGCAAGGCTATCCACCTTGACTCAGTGTTACCTTAGGCTTTATGCCAACCCAGTGACCTCCATAGAATGGGCCTTCCTAAGGCAAGGAAAATGAAGCCTGATGGGCTGAAATATGGCCTCAACATTTAGCCTGAAATTACTGTTGAGTAGGGTTAGAGAGACCTCAAACACCATAGAATAGTCAAGAGCAAAAAAGGGACAGTTGGCCATTTGAGTTCCTTGTACTTAATTCCCACCTCACAGTTTCTGTGAGGTACTTAGAGGCTGCTGGCTACACGAACAGTGCTAATCATGCAATGAGAAAAAGACAGGAAGAAAGAGGGCACAAGCACATAGAAGACACATTCTGGGGTATTCAGATTTTACATCTTGAACTTTGTTGTGCCTTGCACTGTTTTGGGTCTCTGGACCCCCTCTCAAAATATTTATGATTGTATGTATTAAAGTAAATACAATTAGATCAAAACAATTATCAAATTTTTTTAAAAGATTTATTTATTTATTCATACAAAACTGGGGTACAGGCCAGAGATGCAGAGGATGAGAGGATTCACCAGAGACAGAGTGGGGAGCAGAACAGGCAGATCGACGAAGTACACTGCTGAGGGGAGCAGCGGGCGGGTCAGGAGAGGTCTGCCTCGCCATGTGGATCTCTTCTGGGGCAGGCAGAACTCATGCAGAAGTGGCTTAAGCTTTTTAGTGCTGTGCTTTAACTGGCTGCACCACCAGGGAGGGTCACTATTATCAAAATTTAACTAAATTAACTTCTATAGTGTCATAACAGTGAAATTACCTAGCACTAAATCACATTAGTTATTACCACTATAATTTAAATTTTGTATTGAACATAAATGATACTGAGAAATCTACAATAACTAAATCATGGCATAAAAAATATCCTAAATTTCCATTGATGATGACAAAACCATCATTTTTGGCTTTCATTTTTGATTCAAAGAAGTGCTGAATTTTGTTCAAAAGTTACTGAAAACAACTATGCAATTTTCTTCCACTCAAATTAATATATTCTTCTCACTTAAAATTGTATCCCTAGATCTTATGGAGGTCCATAAACTCCAGGTGAAGGAGCCTCTGATAGTTTTTAGTACACCCAATATTAATGTGATGGCCCAAAGGAGACAGGGATGCAGAAGCAAGTATGCAGGCCTATGGAATGAGGTCTATAAATAAGGAGTGGGCAGAGGCTGGGAAAGTGAAGAGCCTTGGAGACCACTCTAGAAAGCTCTTAACCCTGCCTCCAGTGGTCAGCCAGAGTGAGGTGCTCAGCAGGGTAGAGCAGAATCAGAACAGAGCTATTTTAGAAGAAAGTACCTAGGGGAGGATCTGAGGAAAGAGGATCTGAGGAAAGATACCAGAGAAACATTCTTAAAGGAAATAAGCCAGTGACTTCTGATTATCATCTAGATCACAGGATATATCAATCTAGTATCTTCAGGCCCTGGCTCATAGTTCCAAATATTGAATCAACCATTTGTTTTTAAAAATCTTAAATCAATTTATTTGTAGGGAAAGGCTCACTTGTATTAGTAATAAGCATGTCTGAGAGGCTAGAACCACACTTCCTCCCTAAGAGATAAAACTTCACCATCAGAACAAGGGCTCGCCTAAATGTGAAGATGTCCAGCTAAAACTGAACTAGAATGTACTCAGAGTTTCTGCCATTCTACTATAGATGCTTCTCTAGGGATAGCAACCTGCGGCTTCCTGAATTTCACTGTGAAGAAAAAAAAATCTTAGGTTTAAAAAAAAATTAGAAAGCAAACACAAAGAGACTTCTATTCTTGCCACCACTTAGCTCAGAAGAAAATGTGAGTCATAAAGGCAAGGTCATGGGTCTGAGCTCTCCTGTTTTCTTTAGGGGAAGTCGTGGGAGTAAGGGTAACAACATAAACTAGGGCCTGCAAGTACAAGGTAAGGCAGGTTTCTTAACCAAAGTAGATTCCTTGTTCTACACTTGAATTCTCCTGTGATCCAAGTGTGTGAAAAAGGAAGCAAGCCCAGGGGTCACTGGATGCTCACCCCTTGTAGGTATCCACTACCTTCCTTTGAGAGGTGGCCTTTTCAATCTAAGAAGAGATTAGTCTAATTTGGTCAAGCATATGAAAATAAAACTTCCAGAGTGAGCAAAATGCTCCCAGATAGCTCCTTAACTTGTCAGAACTAGAGGAGCTAGCCTGTAATGTGGTAGGTAGCATTTTAAGATATGGTTCCCTGTAGCCAACTAAATCACTGCCTATGCCTATCCCCAAGGATCTAGGCACAACCTGAGGTCAAAGACAGTCCATGGAGAACAACAATATAAGTCTGGGTGTGGTGGTAGGTGGTGTCACCCTCTGACAAACACACTAGCACTTGCACCCCAAGAACAATAGATCCACTGTTATTTATAAACTTTATACAGACTTCCTACACTAGGCCCTCACTGGACACTAACAAGACCATCTCAGTGGTCTAATGTCCAAATTCTTCCAACAAACTGAATGGAATCTCTCCTGTGTCCCCACTTGGTAGGCCTGAGAAATAAGAACTACTAGGCCAGAAGCTACCTCTACTTGGCTGCAGAAATTGAGCTACTTTGGTCTATGGGTAAGACCAGCTTCAAATAAGGGAAACTCTTTCCTTAGAGAAAAGAGTACACAGGGAAGAAGTAGTCAGGGCACAGTGAGGATCACTATTCCCCCTCAACTGTACCTCACAAGAAGGCTCTTTCCTGAAAAGACATTTGAGGGAGACAAAGGAGAAAGCAGAGAGTAATCCCAAGAAGCAAGGAAGCAAGGAACTCTAGTTAAGCCAGAGGGGAGTGGTATTAGAGTCCCACTTAAAGGATAAGGAAACGAAAGTGTACAGACTCAGATGACGAAAGGATGGAAATAAACACTGTACACTTACTGCGCCAAAGCCCATCACCCACAATCTAACTGAAAATCACTGAAGTTACATTTATTAAGCCAGCAAGTAGTGAACACAGGTCTTCTAGACATTCCCAGAGCTCCTTCCACAACTCCACCCACATTAGCAACTATTTTGGCCAGGATCCAAACACTCCTTATAGGAAGCCTGGGGACATCTGGGAAACACTCCTTGCAAAGGCTCCTCTCAGAAGGGCAGAGCCTGTGAGTCAGCCCAGTTGGGTCTGAGTTTCATGATCTCACACACCCCCGCCCCCTCCCTATCTTCCACTCCCCATTCAACTCAAAGGTACATACATTCTGGGCTTTTAGTAGAGCTGCTGATATGAAGAAAACAAATTAAGTGTGAGTGTGGGGGGTGGGGTAGGAGGGAAGAGGGAGGAATGGAGGATGAGGCTTAGGCAGCCCCAGAACCTCAACCTTTTCCCTGGAGACAAAGCGGTCACCACAGGTTTCGGCACCACCACTTACTGCTGCCAGAACTGTGGCCATGACAGGGAACTACAGCCTTAAGCAGCTGTTTTCCATAAAGGAGAAAACAAGAGTTGTTTTGATCTCTAGCATAGGCGGCATTTTCCTTTTCCCCCTCCTGTTTCTTTTCCTCCTCCTCAACTGACTCACTCACTTCCTAGCAACTCAGCTTCTTCCCTCTTGCCTTGGAAGTGGTATCTAGTAGCACAGTTTAACTGACCTCTTCCTTCCTATTTCCACACCCTTACTACAGCTGGTAAGACCTGTCTGGGTTTCATTCTTCCTACATCTTTCCCTTTTCCCAGAAATTTCCAAGAAAGGAGAACTACACACAATCCTATTGTTAAGCATTAGTTCTTCTACCACTCCAAGTGCTGCAAAGGGCGTGGGAGACAGGGTCTCCTTTCACTTGCTTTTATTCAGTCCTGCCCTCTAAAAGCTCCCTGAAAGCATTTCAAATGGGAGACAAGGGCGTACTGGACAGTGGGTGTTACTTCCCTAACTACTACATATTTGGAGGTGTAACACCAAACACAGCTGAACCCTCTCACCAATGACAACATAACTACTTATCATTGTGGGAGAGTTCAGGGCAGAGGTCATAGCTGGAAAGGTCAGAAACAGTGAGGTTACTTTAGCAAGCTGCAGCTACTCCATAAAACTCAAATCTTAACTGCACAATCTTTCACTCAACCACAGGCCACTCAATTTTTCTCAGCACATGAAGGACAGGAAATAAACTAACTCCTCACCAAGTGCAACTAACTCCAAAACTTACTTTCGAAATTAGCTCAGCCAAACTCACTCCCTTCTCTGCTACATACACAGCTCACCTCCCCTTAAAACACTGGGGCCACCCAGTGCATGACCACTCCTGAGCATGACCACTCCTCCTATTTATACTTCCCCAAGATTTCAACTTACTTATCCTAGAATCACATCTGGGTCCTCCAGGATAACACCCTCCAAAATTCCCATCCAGTTCAGAACCCAAAAATGTCAGAACTGAAAGTATCTTCAGAGGTCATTTAATTGAAAATCTGCAATATAAGTCAGAGAAACTGAGGTCCAGAGATGAGGAAGTGCTGACTCAATACTGGCCCAGGAATTAAAAGCCTGGACCTTGAGTCACTGGCTTATTCAATATGCCATAGAACCAGCCTGACACTTAGAAAACTGTAGACAACTGTTTATCTGGAAAGACTATGAGGAGAAGGCCATACCACTTGACTCCATGAAAAAATTCCAAACTGCCAATGTTTGCAAGTCTAGTTTTCGATCTAAGGCAGGGCTAACTTTCAGGCTCTGAGACACTGACCACCATTCATTCTAGGGAGACTAAACCTCTTACTAACAATATGGAAGAAAATTAAACACCCCTTGCTTCCAAAACAATTTATTTTATAAAAACAAGAATAGCAGATGATTAAGGATGGTCCCCAATAGGAATAGCCAAGACCCAAACTGGACATAAGGGCAGTGTCAGGAAAATTGTGGAATGGATTTATAATCATGTAGCCAAGAAAACCAGATTCTTCAATTGCCATAAAACTTGGAAGTTACTAAATAAAAGGTGAAGGGACCTATCATTAATGTAGGTTTCCCAAATGGATACAGTCTCTCTTTGAGGCCACACCCATATCCGCTTCAGTCACTGGCATGTGTTTCCTACTTGACCAAGCTTCCTGCCTGCAAGTTTCACAGGAAGTATTTATAGACTGGAAACACAGGCCATTTGCAGCTGTCTGGAGGTGCCAGATCTGTTTAGGGAGCCAAAAGAGGGCTCTATTTCGCTCTCTCTACTCAGAATTAACACAGTTCTGAAGCACTTTGGAGCTCACTCAAACTTGGGTTCCATCCATTGCTCAGCTTGGGTTCCATTTACTGCTCAGGGGATCTCTCCCTTGTTTGGAGCTCCTGAATGTTAAAACCACTGAAGCCTATTCAGGGTAGGAGGAGGCTTCAGGTCAAGTCAAAAAATCCCTATTCCCAATCCTAGATCCAAGCTTCTATGATTTACTTCCTGGAGATCTTGCTGATAAGGCAACTGTCAAACTCCACTATCTGCGGAACCCCACAATTCTGGAATCTTTCTTTCATAAATAATGGTCTCAGCTATTTAAGAGCAAACAGCTTCTGTTACAATAGAATGAGGCTTTGGAGCTTGACTTTGATTTTTGAAACTCAGTTTCCTAATCTATGAAATGGGTCTAATTTAACAGGTTTATTTAAGGTAAAAATAAACAGGTTTATTTAAGGTAAAATAATAGGCATAAAAAGTGGTTGGCACATCATACACAGAATGTGATGATTACTGACTCTTGTTCTGGCTATATTACAACAGCTTATCTTTCAGGAATGATTTACAACAAAAACTTGTTTAACTACAAGTGGGATAGGGACCAGCCAAGAACTCCAAAGAGAGCTAGCATAAAGGATATTTTTGTTTTGGGAGAATATTCCTTAATGTGATTAAAATTTCTAGAGGGTAGACAATGTGAACCTGTACATATCAGATAGACACACAAATATCCTTGCAACATTTTAAATGCTTTCTCTCTTGGGAGAGATGGGGGTTTTCCCCAAGAAGCAGAGCCTTTAAGAGAGCCTATGCTACCTTGTGTTTTTAAAGGCTTCCTCATCTTCCTTCTTCATTTTGGGCTTTGCCTTGCCATTTTCTCCAATCATGTTTCAGTAACACACACAAGTCCCCAGCCCTCGAACCACATACCAGAACCTCTAAAACCCTTCAGCAGGTATCCAGAAAATTACAAATTGGGCCTGAAAACTGGCTGCAGATTTGCTGCTGATCCACAAAGATGTGGATTTATTAAACAGAGGTGGGGCCCAGGATCAGAGGTTAAGAACTTCAGATTATCCTAAGGACCTAAAAGATAATGATACTAAACTGAATACATCTCCTTGAACCAACCAGCCTCTCATAGGCTGGTGTTGTTATAGATAGAGGGATGCTTGACAGAATAGAAACACCACAAAGTGGAAAGCAACTATAGAACTATCTGGGCTGCTGGTCCTTGTCCTACAAAGGCTCTCCAAAGTGAAATGCAGCCCACCTTGGCAAAAGAATTATTGCTGTTATTGGCTCCAAACCCCTCTGCACCCTGCCCTCCCTATTTGTAAAGTAGGAGAGGGACTGTCCTTGCTCCTCCCTCCCTACTAGTACCATCACTAGTGCTCACCCATCCCTATTCTCTCATTCCCCTGCATCACAGACACTATAATTGCACACTAAAAGGGATTTTGCACTTAGATTTTCAGAATCCCCTTTAGTATGCAATAAGAGTGTCTGTGATGCAGGGGAATGAGAGAACAGGGATGGGTGAGCACTAGTGATGCTACTAGAAAGTCTAAGTGCAAAATCCAGTTCCACCAATAACAAGTTATGAGCTCCAGATCTACCCACTTGGAAAATGGACATAATGATGTCAACCTGGAAGTGTTGAACAACACTAATGTGGTGCTTTCCAAACTGAACTGATCAAAAGAATCATTTGGGACACTAATTTAAAAGTCCCTATCTGATCCCACTCCAAACTTACTGAAACAGACTCTCTACAGTTCTGGAGCTTAGGAATTAGTAGGTTTGCCCCTGGTAATTCTTAGCCTCTGGGAAGTTTAAAGAAACCCAGTACAGATGATGCTCAAATGAGATGAGAGGTAGGACCAGAGGTCTGGTCCTCCAAAATGCTTTGTGGCTTAGAGAGCTTTCTGAGAGGCTGTGTTGCTAGGAAACATCAGAACAAGTTCTTCACGTGGAAAGAAAGAAGAAATGAATTGCAATCAGAAAATTAAGGCCTTTCTGGAATGTTCAAACCCTCAGACCATTGTCAGTCTTCCACCACTCTTCCATTTAGTTAGAAACAGTGCTGATGATTCAGCATCCAAAATATGTTGATCGAAATGCTCTAAATCAAAGCCTTCTTGAGCTTTCATTCTCTTAAAAACTCCACATTTACTCTTTCCTGGGAAAACTTTTAGACAAGTAAACAAACCATACAGGACACCCCCCCTCCCTTTCCTGGATATCTTAGGAACTTGGGGACAGAAGCTACATGATAATAGGATCCTGTATTTGCATACAAATGTGAACAGATCGAGGGAGTAAAGGTTGAGAGTCCAAGATATGTGCGATCAACAATGGTACACTGGACCCAGCTGCACTAGAGCTAACTATATCCATCTCTTCACAATTCCTTCAAGGATCTTGTATTGTAATTTGAAACTGGCCATAGTGAGAGTAGTCACCATAGGTTCAAGTAAAAATAGTACAAATATTGGCTTCACCAGAGTTTGTTGTTGAACATTTGCCAAATATGTAAGACATATTTGAGGTAAACATCCTTAGGTTCATTTTACAAATGAAAACTGAGTTTTGAGGAGGAGAAACAACTGACCTCTTCTAGCTGAATGTCCTTGGCTAAAGAACAAATCCCTGACACTCACTACCAGTCCTTCAGGAGTGTAGGAGCCCCTCTTGTCAAACAAAAAGGTGGTTGATCCATAGGGCTCCTCTATCAGCAACAGCTAAACAAGGGCACCTAAGTGTGCTTGATGAATCATACTTGATGAATCATACTTGATGAAAGTTGGGAGTACAAAACCCAGGAATGACCCAGGAAGGCAATAAGAGATGGTCCCATCCCCCGGCAGGAGAGGTTCTGGAGTTGGGCAAAAATGCATTGCAAAACCACATAGAAACCACAGCACAACCTTAAGTTCTCTTCACAAATATTTGATAGAGAAAGGACTCTAGAGGCAGGCCCTAGGGCACTACAAGCCTCAATTTCCCTAGCAAGTAAAATGGTAGCAGTAATGCCTACCTTACAGGAATGTTGTAAAGACTATATTACCTCCTTTCCTTATAGGAAAGTACCTGACTTGGCACTAACATGTATTTGATGTTTGACAAATTTTATTTCCTTTCTCCAACAACCTCACTACCCAATACAGATTGTTAGAGATGCTCTGGCTCACCCTTATACAATAATAATCATAGCCCCTTGTGCATAATGTTTTACAGTTAAAAAAACACTTATTCAATTGCATGCTATCATTGAATTCAACTGTACATGAAAAGTAGGACAGAGACAGAACAAAGAAATGGAGGCTGAGTGAGGTAAAAAGCAATTTGCTCAAGCATGGAAATAGGACTAGAAACCAGGTTTCTTCAACTACTGATACGGTGTTCTTTTTGGCCATCCAATCTTCTGTTATTTAAGGTTACAAAAGGAGAGGGGAACCAGATCAAAACTGAGGCGGGAAGACATGGGACTATGGTGATACACAAGGGTGAAGTGGTGGTGGAAAGTCCATGGGGATTACAATTGAGATGAAAAAAATATACAAAATGAATAAAGATGTAAATATATATATAATAAAAATTTAAAAAAATAAAAGGGTAATCCCAAAGGCTTACTTATTATCATTCATTTCATACAAAAAAGACTGGTCTCTGACTCTACCTCAAAAGTGCTAGACGAGGGGCTCTCCTTGCCATGGGAGAAGATCAAGGCAACACAGGATGGGGGCAGTCCTAGTGGTGGAGTCATACCACAAGGTAGGACCAACTGTCCGATAATTGTGGGCAAGAAATCGGTACTGTATCAGGTACCAATAATCTTGTGATAGTCCCTTTCCCCTCAAGTTCTGAGTGTCCCCAACTGTACTGGGTAGGTCTTACTCAGTAATTTTTAATCTGATTACTTTTTAAGTACTTTCTTTCCTCTTCATTTTCCCAAACAGAAAATCTCATCAAACTTCAAAATACAATGAAAATGAAGAGGAGCTGCAGTTCCCAAAATTGCTCATCCAAAGGCCATCTGAAAATCACTGGACTAGTAACTTGGAGGAAAAGAAGAGAACAGCAGCTTTAATTTGCTGGAATTCTACTCAACTTAATTCAGTCACTGGTTCCTCTGGGTCTCAGTTTCCCCTTATGGTTAGAACCAGTTTACTTCTAAGGCCTTTCCATTATTCAGGAAAATAGAACTCAGTAATCCTCATGGTGGAGAACTGTGAAAAGAACCAACATGAACAAAGCCCCATCCCTATGCTCTGGAGAGCTCCTTAACCTCTGGTGACTCTGAACTTAACTCTTGAGGCAGTTCCTCTACCACTGGGTTGGGCCAGTGGGCAGACAGGCAGGAAGGCAGGCGCCCCACCCTCCCTTGCACAGGAAGCTAGCTACATCCTCTTCCCCAGCACATCTCCAAAGATCCCCAGCAGAAGTAGTGGGGGCTGGGGGAGGAGGAGGAGGAGGACAGGGCCTGAAAGGAAACTGCACATGCAAATCACATTAATGTGCTACGGAGCCATCTGGGGGGAGAGTAATTACTAGGAACCCCCCCCCACCAGGGAACAAACAACGAACAGCCCCATTCTCCACTGGTGCCCAGCATCCACAACAAAGCCTTACCAAAATGGTCTATAGCAGTAATCATAGGCATGAGCTACTACAATGAGCAGCTGGGCCCATCTACCTCTTGCCATTGAGTTTCTCCAGCCAAAATAAATAAATAGGCCTAATTCAGAGCTGTTTACAGTTCTTACCTAGAGTAAGAACACAGACATGCCATGGGTGGGTGGGTGTACACATGAGTTAACACTCAAGGCTATAGGGACTCTTCATGCCTCTCAAAACCAAAGAAGCAAGTACCAATCCAAATGCCCACACTACCAGCCCACTTTCCCTGCACCACTCACCCCCCCTACACACCCTGTGACTGGGGCCCAGCCCTCCCCACATCCTGTTCTCAGAGAACACTTGACTGCCTGAGGAAAGATAATGTCATTACCACACTTCCCCTCCAGGGAGGAGGCTTTGGTTGACTAGAGAGGAATCTAGAGTTCTCTGCCTGTTCAGGCTGAATAATCTACAGTAAATCCACCCCCTCCCCCAGATTCACACACAGTATGGACAGGAAAGGTGACCACCAAATTCTGGGACCACCTTCCACCATCAGAACAGCCATACCCAGAGAAGATGGAAATAGTCTAAAATACTTTCAGAGAAATTAATTACATTTGGAAGACAACATAATGCTCTTCCTTCCGTGAACAAGGAGATGCAAAAAAATACAATAAACCTATTGTAAGAACCTTACAAAAGTAAAAAAAAAAAAAACTTATAAATGCCATTCATGGCATGTGAATTTTAGATGATGGTATCAGCATTTCTGCTAAAGCAACAAGATTTACAGTCTTAATGTGCCCAGAGTGACTCTCTGCTCAGAAAAAGAACATTACAAACCCATCTGAACAGCTCCAACAAACACAATAGGATAAATGGTAGGGAGGTACTGTAACCTGAGCCTACTCATTGTTCAATTTCTCTTCACTCCCCTCTAACCAGCTGACTCCCTGGCTTCCCCTTGTCTTCCCTTCCAAAACTAAAACTAGAAAAGAATGTGGTCAAACATTCCTTCTGAATGTTCAAGGAGGACCTCCTCATTCAGCCAGGGTGAAGTCAGAAGGCATTCCACAGCACTGGCTCACTAAACGCAGACCCTCAGTGCAGCATGGTCCTTTGCTAGGATTTTATGGGGTGCCTTGGGCAACCCACTTGTCCCAGGTGGATGTGCTGATGGCTAAAGAATATTCTCATGTCTGTATACCAGTTACCTGTCTATCTGTAGCCACTAGCTCAGGCTTCATGTCTGTCATGATCACCTTCCTGAAAACAGGCTCTAGCTAATGTGGGTCTATGATTGCCTTAGAAACGTCCCAGAGGCAGGGAGGTCAGTAAGAGAATAAGAACATGATATTATTGGTCCCTATGTAGACATAATTCTTTACAAGCTCATTGTGTGTGTGTGTGTGTGTGTGTGTGTGTGTGTGTATGTGAATGTTGGCAAAGTCAAGCCAAATCACAAGTTCAGCTTCCAATTTACTGACACTGTTAAAACTGTTTAACCTATCCAAACAACAATATCATGGTTTTTAGCACCACTTACACCACAAACAGGTAGTCTTTGCACCCCCAAATACTGAGCTGAACATGCACAAAACCACTCACCCCACATATACCTCTGGGAGTTCTGGGGTAGAATATGAAGCACCCACCCCACCACCTCTTCACATACCTAAATTCAGTCTAATTTCACAGAGAGTAGAAAGAGGCCTAACAGAATCTCTGCAGAAATTACTCAGCAGCCTCACTAATAGCATCAGCAATAGATGTTAACACAATCCAATGAAAGCTTTAAAATCTTACCTGCAATTATAATTATAGTAAGACAAAATAGCAAAGAGTCTATTATTTTGGAAAGAAACCAGTTACAGGTTGCTTCCATTTACCACCAAGATATCAGACACCCAGTAGAATCACCCCAAGACCTGGGGTGATTCTAATGCTTGCATGTATGTATTTGTACAAACAAGTGCAAAATTATGTGAATGTTTTTTTGTTGGGAAGGGGAGATGCAGACAAGTGATGGGGGAAATTCCATTCTGTATAGCAGGGCAGTCATAGAAGTAATCAGAGGGAACTATGGAGAAGGTAGGAAGAAGGTTCCTAGAAGAAAAGCTAACCTGTCCTGAAAAGACATTAGAAAAAGATGTTAAAAGGAATGTGAGGACCCTCCCTGGTGGTGCAAGGGTTGAAGTGCTGCACTGTGAAGCTAAGCGAAGCCATGGCTGCTTCAGCGCTGAGTTTTCCATCACCCCTGGAGGGTGACCCACATGGTGCAGCAGACCTCCCCTGACCCCCCCCCCCCCCGCTGTTCCCCTCAGCAGTGTACTTTGTCACTCTGCCTGTTCTGCTCCCCACTCTGTCTCTGGTTAATCCTTTTACCGCCCCCTTACCCCACGACCTGCACCTCTGGCCTGTACCCCATTTCTGTATGCATAAATAAGTAAGACCTTTAAAAAAAAAAAAAAGTAAAGTGAAGCTCGTGGTGTTCCAGGTAGAGAAATAACATGTATAGGGACACAGAAGCAAGAAGCACTGTGTGGGCCTTCCAAATGCTGCAAATAAATATACAATATATGAAAATCATCCCCAAAATACAAAGTTAAGGATCAAGACTTCATTTCCCAGCTCCCTTACCCTCTTGCCAGCATCTATCATCAAAGAATTGAATAGAGACCTTTTTGTCATCATCGGATTTGAGGGACAGATGTTTAAAGGCAAAGCAGAAATCTCTGAAGACAAAGTCAGATAAGGAGGCTTAATATACAAGATACAGGTAGGAAGCTGCTTCTGTAACATACAGCCCCACCAAGGCACCAGCTTAGCTTAATGTTCCTACATTCCTCAAACCTGGGAAGAACCACTCTCCAAACTTTGAAGGAGCCTACCACACCGCACTTTCAATCCATATGGAAAATGTAGGCTGACCTAGAAGGATGAGTCTACAGATACCCTCCTGCACCCTACCCTTCCCCCCACACACACAAAGAGGAAGTGAAAGCTACCAGCACAGCAAGGACTCTGGGTGGGCCTCAACCACAACTGCCTGGCTTCTGCAAAGGGATAGGACTCATTGATTTCACAAATTTTGCCCTCTTGAGAAAGAATTCCTCTAATCATCCTCTCCGAATATCCTTTATTATTTCCATGCCACAATTATCTTGTCTATTCTGGGTCTCAAACACCTTTACCCCCAATTCCCTCCATGATTCTAGGACTTCCAAGGCTCCCAGAACAGGGGTTCCTCTTCAAAAGCAACAGACACACCACGAAGATTCTCAGCAAACTGGAAATGATAGAAGGCACAGTGGGGTCTCTCACAAACCAGGCCAATCACTGGCATCAATTTTCAATTATCACTTTCCTCATCGACTAAAACAATCATATAGAAAGGAGCACACTTACAAATTAGAGGCAAAGTCTAACTGGGGTCCTAAAATATTTTGATCTCAAATGCTTAAAGAGGGTGAAATTAAAATAAAAGTGACATTTAGCAAGCAATTTCAATGTGTCAAGTACAGGTCAAGGCAGGTACATGTTCTTATTCATGAGCTTTTGTTTCTCTCATGAACCCCAGGAGAGTGGGTATCATTATCATTCCCGTTTTAAAGATGGACAACTAAGCCTCACATAAGTTAATGCCTTAGCTAGGGTCATGCTACTGTAAATAATGATTGAAAATGATGCTATGGATTCTGATCTAAAAGTACATGAATGCAACTAAGCATGAAGGCATAAATGCACAATAGATAATATAGAGCAAACCCTATACGTAAGTTTCTCTTCATTGATGGTCTCACAAGCACACAGAATGCCAGACTTGACTTGGGGAGACTCTGTAAAGCCAGGGATGAAATATGGGGGAATGGACAAGAAGAGCTTATAATCCCTTTTTCAGTACTGTTTTTAACTTTTGTGGTATTGTTTACAAATCTCCCTAATTACTATTAATAGCAGCTGCACACACCTGATTTGGCTCCATTTGGGAGTATAAGCTAAGTTCTACATAGGAATAGTAAACTGGAGGAAAATATCACCCTTCAGGTTCTCTCTACTCCAAGAAAGGTACAGTTTTACCCTTTACCAGAGTGCACACCAGGAGACAAGAGTAGTTTGGTTAGTTAGTAACCAAAATGGAAGGTGCTGGCTACAATTAATCCAGTCATAAACTAGGATTTAAACACTTACTATGTATCTGGCTCAGGAAAGAGGTAACTATAAAAGAGTCATGAATTCATAAGAAATCAGTATACAATAAATAGGTCGTCTAAAGTATAGACTACCAGGGGTTGGCAACCATGTCTGTTTGGGCCACATATGGTCTCCATTGTATATTATTTTAATGTTTTTTTTAAAGTGTGAAGTCTATTCTTATACACATAAAAACAGACCTCACAGGCAATTTTGCCAATGGCTAGACTAAACCAAATGTTGGCAGACAATAGCACCAATCAAGACATCTAACAGAACTAACCTCTAACAAATTTAACAGTTTGAAATTCTGCTTTCTATAGGAGAAGAGCAACAAAGTTCTTCATCTGAAAGGTAGCCAAAGATAACTGGCCCAGACAACCATACACATTAGTCTACTACTTCCTAAGTAAATGCACCAAGAAAAAAATAAAAGATAATAGGATTAGACAAGGAGCCATTTTCCCCAAAGGCTTGCTCACGTATCACAAAGTCCCTGGGGCAAGCTGAACCTCCTCAATAGCAGGATTCAGGTCAGGGACTGAGCCCTGAAATGCCTGCCTGCTAGGCCTCTGGCTCAAACCTCTGGTCTTGCATAAATAAAACAATAAGAAGAGGACTTTCCGAGTTAGCCTATTAAGGGTTCAAGAAACAGAGATCCATATGGCTGCTTCTCTCCTGTACCTTCACAAAAGGTTTGCATAACAAAAGAAAATCAACTTGGAAATGCCTAGACTCAGTGAGAGAGAACTAAGAAAGGAGCCAAAAGATTTTTATTTCCAATAAAACAGTATCTAAGTGTCCAGGAATCAAACAAAGCTAAGGAAGTTATTGGTGCGATCAGGTAGAGTGCTAACTAGCTTTGAAGGCAGGTATCTGACCAAGAAGGGTGACACATGAAGCCACTACAAAACCAGCATAGGTCAGTCCCTGAATGGAGAGAGCATAATGTGACAGGTGGTTATCCCCAGAGAGAACCCAATCACTAGAATTCCCTCTAAACTTTATCCATGATTCATGATATTTCAGAAGAGACCAAAAGAAGGCAGGCAACACTGGGACAGGGGAATGGCCACATATTTAAAGCTAAGCCTTCCCTTTTTAAACTCATAGCTACGGTATAATCACAACTAGAGCTTAAATCCAGGCTTGATAAAACAACATCTGTCTCCCCTTCCCATATCACACCCTGTGCAGAGTCTGAAATCAAAGTCCTATAACCCTGATTCATTAGCTAAATAATTTTTGCAGTCACTTGATCTCATTTTCCACATATGAAAATAGTGAAGGTAATTCCCAACTTGCCAAATGGAGAGAATTAATTAATATCAAATGCCATAATAATAGTAAAAAGGGCTTTGGTAACTATGACTTTTGGTAACTTATACATATCTCAAAATTTATTTATCAGGATTTGTGTTGGGACTCTTATTTTGTCAACAGTTTGATGCAGATAAGGGACAAGAAAAGCAAGGAATACTGGAAAACAATTTCAAGGCAATGCCAGCTAATCTGTACAGAAAATCCCTCAATTCACATCTGGCAGGGTTGTTTTAAACAGCTTTGGAAAGCATGAAGCTATCCCATAAACTTATAATCACTTCCCGCCTTCCTAACTCTAACATTCCCTTTTCTGGGATGATCCACAGCTAATGGTTTCAGAGAAACTTGCCCTGAGTGGTCTCTAATAGATCTTTCAACATTTCTTCAGTCTTGGCCCTTTCTGGTAAAGATCAAATCCCAGTGGAGTGTGGTCAAAGGATAACTGCTAACAATCTCCCTGCAATTATATCCCATGTAGGGAAAACTCACACATGATGTTTTCTACCTTCATTCTCTGAAGGTTAACCTCCTCCCTATTCCCTGTCTCAGAAATTTGCCACCCCTTCCTGAGTTCTCAGTCTGGAAGAACACTCAGTGAGGGCATAAATGACCTAGGAAGTAGAAGCCATCATTCTTCTTGCTTCAGAGGCCAAATTTCACCAATTTCCTCTTGATTAAAGAAAGTTATCCATTATCAATATGCAAATAACATATCCTGGGAGCAATCTGACACTTTGTTTTGGGGGTGACATATTTACTTAGCTAATTATATCTTGTTTGGACTATCAGAGAGATCAAGGGAGTCTGCATTACTTAGGTTCACAATGCTTAGGACAGGCAGTCCACAAGTAGCTGGGAGAAGAAAATTTTGTTATGAATAGCTAAGAGCTGATTATAGACCAGTGCATTATTGGTCCTACATGGTCTATAAATGAGCTGTTCCCCATTAGTAAACAAACATTCCCTGGTAACTGAGGCTTGCCCTTTTAAGGATCGTAATCACTCTTGCTGGTGAGGTAAAAGTCTTTCATCCACGTATACAGTCCTTTTCCAACAGAGGCCACTGAAACATTGGCATCTCAAGCACCTGAATCCTATATGCTTGATTTTCTATAGAACTATATTATCTATAGAGCTGAGAACTTTCTAGAACCTTCTGTCATCAATTCTGAGGCTAGAATTATTACCCCCTTTTTGCCAACAAAGAATGCGAATCTTATGGTGGTTAAGGGATTTCCCCCAAATGACACAGCCAGTATGAGTCAAAACTTCCTACAGTTGAAACCTCCTTGAAAGTTCCTACATGTCTGGCCTACAATAAATGCCTAGGGATACTTTGCATCCAAGTCTTCTCAAGTACTCCAAAATAATTCTTTAAAACACCATTCCCTTCCTATTTTGGGTGTAGGAATTCAGAGCCTTACTCTCCCTGCTCTACAAGGAGCCAGAAAAGTCCAATCAGAATCTGCAGGCAACTTCCTGTTTGTCTAAGGGGGAAGGCAGTAATTCCTACATTAGATGGTAGGTCTGGCCCTGTCAAGGTCAACCAATGAAGGCAGAGGTTCCAGGATTAAGGGCTAGGCAAGCAGAAGCTCTGCTCCACCCACCGTGAAAGTATGGGAACTAAGATGAGAGAAGAGCAGGGTATGCCATGAAGAGCTGAAGAGAGAGAGCCTGCATTTCTGGTAATTCTGCTTTTTCTCTCTCAGCCTGGCTCCTTCAACATGATCAATATCCTCAAGCCAGCAAGTTTCTAAGAGCATGAGTGGCTACTCAGAAGGGTTTTTGTTGTTTTCAAACACATTGTTTTTTTATTTATATTTCACAATTCCTTATCTTCCTCAATTCAGCTGGTGGCTCAGCTACAGCTGAGAGCTCTTCTACCTGCAGAAGACTCCTGGTACATATGGAGGGGAATCTAATCCAGCTCCACTACTCTTATTTTGGTAGGGCTGGAAAGTTATATATCCCCACCCCCAACACACACACACATGAATACTCATAAAACTTCTATCCTTAACCTGAGAAGTCTGTGGCAGTCAGGTATCTTCTGAGGAACAGCTTTCTCAGTAAGGTACTGTTTGGAATCAAACTGCCCCAAAGAGGCAAAAACGTAAAAGAGGGAAGAGATCACATTAACCAGTAATTGATCCTACAGCAAATCCTGCCACTAAGGTCATTTAAGCACAGGTTAAATCACATCAATCACTAGATGTGGGGCCTACTGAGCATGGAAGGGGAAGCAGCTCTTATCATACAATTTTTTCATACCAACAGAATGACCATCTTCTGTAAAAAGACTTCTCTCTCAGGCAGGCAGGCCCCTATAATGTCCTCCTTATTGTCCACTAATGTAAGAATGTGGGCAATGTGCAGATTTTGTTTTCTGCCCATTCAATAATTTGCTAATTAATGAGCCCATACATTAAAATCTGATTTCACATGAAAAGATAGCCACCACATAGTAATAGTTAAAAATATGGATTTGTGTCACATGTTATTAAAAAGAAGTCAAAGTTCACCTAACTGGTTAGTGGTGATTCTCTCTGAAGGGTGTAATCAGGAACAGGAGAGAGGGGATGTAAATATAAATGAAAAGTGCTATTTTGTTTCTCATAACAAATATGTATTATTTTCAGAATAATGAAAAAAACACAAATCAAAAATTATAAAGTGCCCTACTATTGCCCTACTAAACAGCACAAATTGTGTCTGTTTATTGTGTGCTGTTTATTGCTCTGCTAAACAGCACAAATTGTGTCTGCTAACATGCCTCATGCAGTGATTAGCTTAGCACTGCAAAGACAGAAAAGTCCTTCAAAGTCAAAATGAGCTTCAGGACATCCAACCCTATCTAGTAAGCCTCAAACTATTATTCCCCCAAATTCTGACCACACGCCTAAATTTGGGATGAATTAAACATTACTTCCTACTACTCTCCAAATTAGCCTACTTTAGCAGAAACAACATACAAATATATGCAACTCTGGGCCCCTAACGCAGCCTGGATGACAGTGGTGGCCACAGCAAGTCAAACTAGGCGAGCACACCTACTGAGTGCCTCACCATGATGATCCATATAGTACTTCTTTACTGTTCTCCCTGGTCTGTGATGGGCCGTGCCCATCCCTGAGGACATAAGTCAACTTAATTTCTAAACCTTGAGAGCACAAAACCCTCAGGATTAGATCATACAATGTGGCTCTACCAGTTGGTCATTTCACAATGAGCAGCACACAAAAATAATTTAAAAAGTTAAAAAACTGGGCAACACTTCAAATATGTAATCTAGGGTTAAACTTGCCTCACCAAGGTAGATGGAAATGTGTGTCCAATTGTCAGAATGCACTCGAAACACTGATTCAGACATTTTTCCCTTAATGTGGACCCTCCCTGGTGGCACAATGGATTGAAGCGCAACACTATGAGGCTATTGACAGCCTCATACCACAAGTTTGACAGCACAAGTTTGATATCCAGCCAGGGAGGTGACCCACAGGGTGCAGCAGACCCACCCGCTGCTCCCCTCAGCAGTGTATTTCAGTCAATCTGCCTGTCCTGTTCCCCACTCTGTCTCTGGTGAACCCTTGTACCCCCCACACCTCTGGCCTATACCCCAGTTCTTGTATGCATAACTAAATAAAACATTTTTTTTTAATTTCCCCCTTAATGTGAACAAAACTGTATTGTATGAAGTCATGAGTAAAGGAAGTTGACTGTAAAGCTAGCCATTAATTCATAGGTAAAGGGCTCTCCAAAATACAGAAGAGGGCCAACTCCTCCCCATTCCTTGGTACTACACAGCTCATTCTGCCAGGGCCCAGCTGAATCCACATTCAATTTCCAGAATCTTCAGGAATTGTTTGACTTTCTTTTAGACCTAATCATAGGAGTCTATGGAAGACAATTGCAACTTGACAATAGTAACTCTTAATTTATCTACTCAACAAAGATTTGTCAGGTACCTCCCACTGTACTCAGTATTATAAAATACCATGGGCTTTTTCTCCTGAAGTTTACATTCTAGTAAGCTAAGGTGATATGAAAAGAACACTGCTGAGTGTCTTGGCTTCAAGATCTGATTCTGCCTCACTATACAACCTTGAGCAAGTCCCTTCCCCAGTGTTTCACAGATGATCAACAAATCTTCCACAGATTCAGGTGCTTTGCTTTCTTTATAAAACATAAAATCATGGGGGTGGACTGGTATTTTTCAAATGGCCAGGACAGCAGTAAGAAGTCACAGGTATTATGTGGAGAAAACAAAAAACACACAAAGTGGAAAATTTCTATACCTTGAATCTGGCTTTGATGTTTCCCCATAAGTGGCTTTGGTCAAGGTAGGTGGAATGGGTAGTCTTTCAAGAACATGTAGTCAAAGACATATATAGAGATCTGTCTTTATAAAAGTGCACAGCATGTTCAAGGACAGATCTGAAATGTGCCCCATTTCACTGTAGCTTCTCCTCCAGCACCTCACTAAAAGCACCATGCTGGGAAACAACTATGGGAATGCTTGCTCAGGGAAACCCTAGCATCTGGCACTCTGAACTCAAAGGTTTGCTAAAACACATGTAGGATAGACTTTTTAGAGGCTAACTAGAATAAAAATTACAGGATATCTTGGGTCTAGCCTCATACCCATGTCTACCACCTCAGAGCACTTTCAGATGCATTATTGTCTCAATCTTTACCATCCATAAAACTAAGAAGTAAAATTTTATTACTCTTCCATTTTGCAGATAGCAAACCACAATGGTTTAAGAAGTTTGCACAGGTTGATCAAGGTGAGTGAGGCTCTTTGTACTTACAGGAAGGCTTATGTTACCTACAAGTGCTTGTGTACTTTTCTCTTCTCCAAGGTGTATTTCCTCTATTACCTAGTATGTCTTATCAGGTTTTTATTCAACACTGTTGGATACCTTCAATATATGACTGCTGCCTTTCCCTCTCCTGTCACTGACCATGTACTCTTCTGAGGCTTACCAATCCCTAACTACCTCCACTTGTAGAAAAGTCCTCTCTTCAAACAGAGGGAGTTAGAAACTTTCAAATCTTCAAGTTTACTGTAAGATATTCAGGAAGCCAGATGGCTGCAATCCTATGTGGTAAGTATCATAACATAAACTCTTATCAAATAGAGAGCACACAGTTATTGAAGAAAGATTCAGGTGGACGTGACATATAATGAGGGGGAAGGTGAAGAAGATGCACTTTACATTGCAAGATAAAAAAAAAAAAGCATATGCTCAAGCTCAAAGGTATGGCTTGAGGAACCTTGATCCACAAAGCTATAGTATACCATGCATGTGGTGACAAGTGGAAGCTGAGTCTGGAGTTTCAGGAAGCTCCATCTCTAAGGACTCTCCACATACACCATGCTAAAGGTCTTAGATTTTCACATTCACCACCATGTCATATGTAATCTCAGTGTCCCTTTACGGGAATGGTTAATTATGACATACTCATTGGGAGGACTTTTGTAAAGCCATTAAAGCATTCAATGTTAAAAACCAAACAGCGTTTATCTAAAATTTTATGGAGTGTAAGTAGGAATGAAAAGGTAGGATACCTTGTACTATGACTGTACCATGGAAACTTTTCATTGAGTTGTAAGAAGAAATACACATAGATAATAGTTTCTGTGCTAAATGGAGGATTTATGGAAGATATCTCCTCATATTTGCTAAACCTTGTCTTCTGGGTTTTATAAAAGGGGGAAATATAAAAATTAAGAACCACTCTTTTTCCATTTGACTCATATTTATTTTCCCCTTCTTTCTCCTCTACCTGCTTACCTATTCTCCCTCACCAGCAGTCTTTCTAATCTTCTAATCACCTTCAACTGGCATTTTAACAACCCATGTGAAGCTCCTAAGAAGAAAATACTGTCAGGAAAGAGGCTTCCAGCAGCAGCAAGTTTCTACATGGACTACAGATCATCCCTGTTAAATACTGAGGAAGACTATTCTACCCAAAAGCACTATCCAGCTCTACCCAACTAAACCTTCTCTGGCTAAATCTGTTCCCAAAGCAAGGAAGAAAGATGCCAAGAAAACTTCTTTCTTGCCCTCCCTCCAAAGGGGTTTAGGGCCTGAGACCATGTTCACAGCTAACTCCTAGGTGGCTGAGATACAGCCTGCGATTGTTGATTCATATAAGCAAGCAGTATGTAAGTAAGGAGCAAGAAGAAAAAGGGTGTAAACAGAGCCAGCCAAGGGTACACCATCTCCAGGTACGTGCTTATGCCCCATCAGCCCCTCAAGGGAAATACAAAAAACCCTCTCCTTTAACCTACAGGTTTAACAGCAAAGTAAGCCAAATTCACAAAATACAAGATCACTTGAAAGCTGAATGCTAGGCATGTGGCAATCTCCCTCACTAGAAATTCCTCCCTTTCACTCCACCCAAGTCCACATCACCTAGTACACCCCATCCAAGGGCAACACAGACATAAGTGACTCAGACAGAGGAAGAGGAGGAGAGAAGGAGCTTAGCAATTTAAGACTCCACCAAAAGCAATTTCATAGCCTTAAGGAATGGTATGTTATGGGGGAAGGGGTAGAGGAAGTCAAATCTCATTTGCATTCAGTTTTAATTTGTTTCTTGGTCTTCCCCTTCCCTGCTGGAACAATTAACAATCCAAGGGTCTCTTTTTCTTCCTGGAGTCACCATGACCCAAATTAACCAGCAATTGCAGGCTAGACTCCAAGGTCCCACCCAAAACACTCAATCAACAGTTGTCTCTCCAAGCCTTGATACCCAAAGCAAACTCTATGGCTAACTTCAAATAGTTACTGCTCTCCGTTCCATCATGCTCTTTCCAAGATCCCTTTACAAACCTCCCAAAGACTAGGTACAAATGTTCAGAATGTCAGAAAAAGTCAATGTTCTCATTTTACACATATGAAAATTAAAGTCCATTAAAGTGACATGCCTAAGACCACATAGACAGAGACTAAAAAACTAGTATCTTGAGGCCCTCCCTGGTGGCGCAGCTGGTTAAAACACAGCACTGAGAATCTAAAGCCGCTTCCGCATGAGTTCGATCCCCACCTGCCCTGGAGGTGACCACATGGCATGGCAGACCTCTCCTGACACGCCCGCTGCTCCCCTCAGCAGTGTACTTCGTCGATCTGCCTGTTCTGCTCCCCACTGTCTCTGGTGAGGCCTCTCGCCGCCCCTGAGCCTCTGGCATGTACCCCAGTTCTGTATGCACAAATAAATAAATCTTAAAAAAAAAAACTAGTATCTTGATTCAGCTCACTAGTCTTTTCATTTTCATTTTACAATTTGTACTTTAAAAAATAAAATAAAAATCCAGACTTTGCCACATGCCTTGCTGTATCAAAAGCTCAGTACTTCTTACCCAGGTCTAGGCAGCTAAACACTGAGGGTGAGATGCAGGTAGACGGGAAACTGGACACAATTTACTTAAGAAAGCAAGAATGCTAGGTATACACAAGGCACACACAAAGAACTTACCAAGTTCTTACCAAGACTTTACCTATGCCAAAAAGAATAGTTTTAGATGCTGAAATTCTCAGATTTCCCCTTCCCAGCACACCCTGAGACTTTTCAGGCCAAGCAAGACTAACTACTACTAGACTATCAGAGATCTAGGTAAGAAATTAGACGGGGGTAACCAGGCAGGATCGAGAGCAGGGAGAGATGAGAAAGCAGGTTGGAAAAATAACAGCCATTCCAGAATTCCTTTTTTCTTTTTTCCTCTCCCACTCCCCACCTTCCCCTAACAGTAAGACTTAGCTTTTGCTCTAAATAAGCCCAAAACAAGAAGAAAAAAAGCTTGTAAGTATATAAACTTGAGGGAAGTGTTCCCTGTGTCAAAGGAGAACAGGGGACCAGTTGCAGTACTGAAAGGCATTTAAGGGAGAAAATAGCCAAATAAGGCAGATTTGACTGGTTAGGGAATCATCAGGAAAAGTTCCAGAAGCTGACGTCGCAGGGAGGAAGCCTTTAGTCATTGGTTTCCTCTGGTAACTGGCCTAAGGCCAGGAAGCATACTCCCAACTTTAGGAAATGCCCAAACTATGGCAGAAAGAAAGGCAACCAAGCTAGATTTTCCTCAGATCTGGCCAGAGCAGCTGTGCAATTACCAGCAGAAAGGTGTAGTATAACCCTGAAGCAAAATGGCAGATGTTCTCACCAACCATATCTCAAGCACTGCCATGAGGAGTAAGGAACCTGGTAAAGAGGATTTGTTCTACTCCATTTACATGTTTCTGATATAGCTAAAGTTTTCATTTTAGAGGAAACAAAATTTAAAGACAAAAAGGTGAAATGACATGAGAACTTGTTTGAATTTAATCACCCTCCCAAGAACATCTATAAGAATGTTTGGTCAGAAGTTCAGCTCACTTAAAACCCTCGAAGATGGCAAAGATTTGCGTAATTTAACCAAGGATACACAAATTGGCTGTTACCTTGACTCCCACCCTCCAACTTCATACCATCACAGATCAGTCAATTCCAGTTAAAGATTACAAAAGTAAGAGCCTCTAAGTGCACAATATCTAACTTTTAGGCTGAGATTTCTGAAAAAGAACTAGGGGGGTAGTAGGTGGGTCAGATTAGACCAAGGCATCAAGATCAAGAACATTATCTAAACATATTTCACAGGAAAAAAAATAAATCTTGGTATTTATGAGAAGCTAGTAAGGAAGAGAGGTATACCTTGTCCCCCTCCTAGGCCCTGTCACCTCCCAAATACATGCTCAAAAAGGACTTCTTTTTTAAAAATATTTATGCATACAGAACTGGGTACAGGCCAGAGGTGCTTCACAGTGCTGCACTTTAGCCCACTACGCCACCAAGGAGGACCTCAAAAATGATTTCTTAGAAGATAATACTTTGTTTTGTATGACCAAATACCCAAATCTCAACATTTCTCTAATTAGGCCCTGATTGGCCACACAATCCCCATGAGGTAAAAGAGTCCAACATTCTTTTTTTTTTTTAAGTATTTATTTATTCATACAGAACTGCGGGGGGCAGTGAGAGGATTCACCAAAGACAGAGTCGGGAGCAGAACAGGCAGAATTGACAAAGTACACTGCTGAGGTCCGCTGTGCCATGTGGATCACCTCCAGTGCCAGGGATTGAACTCGCACTGAGGTGGCTGCAGCTAGCTTGCAGTGCTGTGTCCTAACCTGTTGCACCACCAGGGAGGGCCTAGAATACTTCCAACCTTCTAAAATTACCAATCATAGGAGCTACCTGGCAAAACATTACTACTAAGCAAGCATAGTTGCAAGTCACCGCACCTGTGGCCTAACAGCTAAATCAACACTTAACACCTTATGCTACAATAAACCTATTGAAAGGAGCACCAAAGATAATAAACAACAAAAAAGGAGCATCAAATCAGATTCTGTCATCAGACAGGCAAACATCTGTGCTTTGAAAGTCACCCAAAAGGTCCTTTCTCCAAATTCAAGGCCCAGATGCTGCAGCTGGTCCCCAACCAGAAAATGCTCCAACCTATGACAACATACTAAGAAACCCTCCCTTCATTTGCATCCTTTTCCACAAACTGAAAACTATTTTCAGACTGTTACCTTGAAGAAATTAATCACTAAACTCTAATCCTTTAATTAATTCATATGAAATGTGAAGGAAGAAGCCTTTCACATACCTATTGTGCAAAAAGTCTTTCAGGGCCCTCCCTGGTGGCGCAGTGGGTTAAAGCACAGCACTAAAAAGCTTAAGCCACTTCCACATGAGTTCGATCTCCGCCTGCCCCGGAGGAGATCCACATGGAGAGGCAGACCCCTCCTGACCCACCCGCTGCTCCCCTCAGCAGTGTACTTTGTCAGTCGGCCTGTTCTGCTCCCCACTCTGTCTCTGGTGAATCCTTTCACCCTCCGCATCTCTGGCCTGTACCCCAGTTCTGTATGAATAAATAAATAAATCTTTAAAAAAAAAAGTCTTTCAGTTAATTGACCCAATTCTGGAAAACCCAGATTACAATCTCCTCCCAACGAACCCTTTCAGGTTTGCCAACTGAGAGAGAGGAATGGTGACTCTAACTGACCCTAGAAAGAGCAACCTGATCTAGGCTCAGGTGTACTTCTGTGTGGTTCCCCTTGAAACTATCAGCACTTCAATCGTTCCTTCATATTAGTCAAACTCACTTTCAAGGGATCACTGTCCGAGGGCAAGCTGGTTTACCCAACCACATCACTCTCCCACCCAGAACAACCACTGACTTCGTGTGTACATACACTTCAAGACCGTGTTCATGCCACAGTTAACTTTCTTCTTCTCGAAATCTATTGAAAATGCTATGTGAAGTATAATTTGTACTCAACAATGTTTTAAAGTATATTAGTCCTAAATCTCAAATTAAAAGGTATATCTATAAAGGCAGCAACTGCATCTTCCATTCATTTTAGTTGTATTCCCTGTAATACAGTAAAAAAAAATTTAGTCACATGCCTTCTTTTTTACCCATCCTACCTAGCACAGGGTTGGACATATAGAATTCCAAAAATAAATAGATAGTATTTGCATAGTACTTAGTATATGTTAGGATCCATAATTTTCTAAGATCTTTATATGAATTGCCTCATTTAATCCTCACAACAACACTCCCCATTATTATCTTCACTTTACAGTTCAGGGAAATGAGGCACAGAAACTAATCAAAGTCTAAGAAGTCTGGTTCCAAACTCTGTTCTTTTGACCACTATCCTATGCTCTATTCTATGAAGTCCTAAAAAAAAAAAAAAATCAACCACTATCCTATGCTCTATTCTATGAAGTCCTAAAAAAAAAATCATTTGAACTAACAACTAGCTACCTGAACTTGGGTTGGCCTACAAGCTATCTGAGGTTGAGTTTTGACGGTTGAAGCCATACTGGAGTGTGCATTCAAATGGTTGCTACAGCAGCAAATACTGTCACAAATTGGAAAGGAAATTACTATAATGTTCTCTTAACTCAAGGGACAGGTCAAACTGGAGCACTGAGTCAGAATACAAAAGAGGTCAGAGTTCAAAATTTTAAATGAAAAAGGAAAGATGGGTAATTTTCATGAGGGGTGGCAGGAAGAGAGAAAAAAAAAGTCACTCTAAGGCCCCAAAAGAACTGAGTCACCCACTGACTGAAACCTGCTAGAGCAGAAGCTATTTAGGGGAACTCCACTGCAGCCATCTTGTTAATGCAATCAACAGAGTCAGTTCCCTGGAAGTCTGTCATCCACCCAAGAGAGGCAAGACCAGTCAGTGAAAGACCACTAACTTTGATTTGGGAAAGCCAAGTTCTCTTTTCAATACTGTTACCAACTTTATGAGATCTCAGATATACTGGCTGACACCTCTATCTATGAATATAGAAAAGAAATAACTCTACACCATAAAGTCTTTAAGGATATCAGAGTCTAGTCTCAGGTAGTAAACATGACTAGTCTCTACCTCCCTTGAGCGCACATATCTACCATCCACCACCCTTTGCAGTTAAAGTAGAACACTCACCTTCCTGTGAAGTGTTACAAGGAAATCTGCAAGGCACAGTCAGAGTCTGAACCATCTCCATATAAAGTAACTTCTGGGTTCAATTCTCCATGCTCAGAGGGATTTACTCGACAATGATCAAGTCACCCCCAGCACATAGGGAAGAAAACACTGAGCACCCTGCAGGGAGTGCCATTTAGAAGGCAGACATTCAAACTCCCCCTACACTGGGGACTAGGCAAATTGGATTTTAGCCCCAGCCCTATTACCAACTCACTCAAATCACTTTCCTTCTCTAGACTTTGGTTTCTCCATCTAAAACAAAGTTTAAAATGTTTAAGTACAACTCAATTTCTCTGTGGTTCAAAACACTCTGCTGAGAAACCTAGATTATTCATAACGATCTGCTAAAAGGAAGCTTAAATCAGAAATCTCTGGATCATCCTAAACACATCCTAAACATTTGTACACTTAGCCCTCAGCTCACTGGTGGTAAATAGTTTAAGAGGTTGTTTATGCCTACCAGCTCCTCAATGTCTACCAATATTGCTAACTATCATACTCAGGATGTTAAAATTAAATATGAAACACAACCTGGTAGATTCTTGGTCTTTTAATAGAACTACAAGTTGTCTAGATAGCCAGGCAGTGAGATGGGAGTAAAATCTATTAAGTTTTCAGTGTTTCTGATTCTCTTCGCTCAACCCAGAGTCTTCTCAATTTAGTCTCATTGGGTCTCTTTCTTATTTCTCTATAAGGAGTAACATAGCCCTTTCCCTTCTACAGACTCAAGAAAGAATGACTAATAACATTCATGCCAGTGTTCTCCTCAGAGCTACTAATGAAACAAAATTCCTGAAGTAGAAACTCTCCACTATGAAAGCAGTACCCAGGCAGGAACAACACTCCAGAGGTGTGGGGGACAAGATACATTTTAGCAAGTTCATACAACTTTGTGATCCTGTCATAGCCTAGTAGCTGCCTGGCCCATAGAAGAAATTAAAATTTTGAAAAATGTCTGAAGGGATAAACTTAACAATGGAAAGCTTGAGGCTGAACCACCAAGGCTCTCAAAGAGCATCAGTACTAGAAGGCTCTATAGTGCCTCATAACAAGCTGGAGAGTTCACTCATAACAAGCTGGAGAGACTGATGGCCCCAATAAAGAACTTACCTACCCACTTCATTTGTATCACTTTTCTTGTATGAAAAGAGAAATTCCAGCTAATGTTACTTCCCATTTCCCAGCACTCACCACCCACCCGGCAAATCAAAGAAGTCCTGAACTAACCCTCCAACTGACTGCTCCTGGACCACAAATCAGAACCTGGAATTGCAAAGTTTTTCAGCTCTATCAAGCATGAAATGTGAGGAATGATGAACAGCAAAGTCAGTCAATCATGGTAAGACCACCTCCCTCCTTCACTTGATCAACAGACTGTCCCAAAGAAGACTACCTTTGTACTCTAATTTGGGGGCAGAATAGGCTGGGGTAGTAGGAGAAAAGATCGTGAATAGGGCAATATGTAGTTTAGCTGACTACAGTTGTAGCTTTGAAAGATCAGAAATAGGCTGTTCAAAACCTATAATGTAATGATGCCAGATTCTGACAACTTTAGCTTTCCCCTTGGAAGAACTTGAGTTTAGAAATTTCAGTAGGGTGGACTTCCACTGAAAGGGACCTAAACAGAATTGCCATGCAACCCCACTAAAACAGAGTTCAAAATAAATATAGTTGTCATCTCATTTTATTCAGAGAACTAGATTTGGAGTCAGAGAGATAAACCAGATGACTAGATGTCCCTACCAGATCCACCATTTAATAAAACTCTCCTGAGGGGAGGAAGAGAAAGGAGAGAATAATACACATAAAACAAACTATTGGTACAAGTAACTAAAAAATAGAGAATTAGCGAACCAGTGGTTAATACCAGATGTGTCACCCACTCACAGAACAAGTACCTCTCCTACTCCTCCAAGGATCTCACGAAAGCCCTCCTGCCCCACCAGTCCCTATCTCTCTTAAGAGGAATATTCAAGTCTAAAGAAAATATCTAAAATGATTCCTGCTGTCTTTAGCACTACACTTTCTGTAGAACCAAAGAAATAGAGATGCAAAAACAAAGTCAGCCTCTCTCACATAATCTCCATTTCTGATCCCTTGTTCCATGCTGAAGTCTGTAGGAAGGGCTGGCTCAAGGGTTAAAAGATTGAGACTCTACCTCCTATTCACCAAGTACCATTTTAGTGCCACTTGAGTGGCTCAAGCAATGTTAGGAATGGCAGGAGCATAAAGAGTCCACATAGCCCCTGTTAAAGTTTAGCTGACTAAAGAACTAGAAGCCTTCAAATACTTTAAGGAGCTGGGCTCTACATCTGCTCACATGGATGAGCACTAATGACCTCTTGTCACCTTTCCCTTTAAAATTGTTGAGCTAGGTCTAAAACCCTGGAAAACTGAAGTTTTATCAAGACTGAACTTCTTGGGGCCTCCCTGGTGGCACAAGGAGTTACACCACAGCACTATGAACCTATGAACAGCCATTGCAGCACAAGTTTGACCCCCTGCCAGGGAGCTGACCCACATGGCACAGAACACCTCTCTTGACCCACCCACTGTTCTCCACAGCAGTGTATTTCAGTCAACCTGCCTGTTCTACTCCCCACTCTGTCTCTAGTGCATCCTCTCACACCAGCCCCTCTGGCCTATACCCCAGTTCTTGTATGCATGCATGCATAAATAAGTAAATGAACAAAATGAATAAATGAACAAACCTTAATTATGAGGACCTAGATTCAAGTCCTAGCTTTGCTTCTGACATGCTGCATCTTTCTAGTTCAGTCTCTCCCTCCCTATATGTAGGTCTGTTTCCCCATCTACACAATGGGAGGGGTTGCACCTGAAAAGTTGGGAGGAGCTTTTTCAAGTCTAACAAATTAAATCTCAAAAACACTGTGAAAATTCAAAAATCATCTCTTGGATTCTTTTTAGGGAATCCAAGAGAGTCTTAAAGCTTTTGTAGTCTAAAAAAAGTTCAAGAGTGTGAGGATAGGAAAAAATACTTTTTTGTTGTTGTTAGAAACTGTCTTATGTCATCAGAAAGTATAATTGGCAGTTTATAAGCTTCTCCATTCTGGTTACTAAAACAGACTCAGGAAACTAACAAGCAGAAGCAGAATCCAATAACTGGAAAAAGGGAGGGGGGTGTGGCTAGGGCAATTGAGATTTTTCTACTACCCTTCCCTATATGCAATAATCCAGAAATAGCCTAAAGCACATAGTGAAGGAGTGAAGAATAGGGAATTTCCCCCCTTTGTTAAAGTTACTAGTCTGTATGCAGTGACCTAGGGAGTGCCCCAGAAGCCTATCAGGATGAAGAATGAGAAAACTAACAGCAGTCACCTTGTAACACCTCTAGCTCTCACTGGAAGACAAAACAAATACCAACATTGCTTATTTGCCCAAATTATTGACTTCTTTTTAATCTAAAGATCAGTAAGTACAGGGGGTAATTTGTTTTAGCCAAGAGAGAGGAAAAAACTTCAAAAACTCAGTCACTGAAAGCCTATGTCTTTTCCTGTAGGTTTAAATCTCCTCCTCCTCCGCCTCTGGGGGGCTGGATGGGAGGGAATGGGAGGAGTTAGTCTCTAAAATCCTCTTCAAGTTAAGATTCCAAGATACCAGACATAGTTGTTTCTCCTAAAAGTTGACCATAACTTTAGCCAAACTGGACAAGTCTCCAAAGCATGCAGTCTTATCAAAATTCAACCCTCACCTTCTAAGTTTCAGTCAATTTCCATAAAAATGCCTTCAGTCTTCAGATACCTTCTGTACCCTTGGTCTGATCTCAAACAGCTTATAAAGGTTTCCTTTGCCACCTTTAACTGAGATGGAATAGTAAAGGCAACTTTGAGACAACTTGCAGGCCCATTTAAAGGTGAGGTTATCTTTAAATCAGGATGAGAGATGCCATGAGAAGAGAGGTCATGAGTCAGAGTCAAGTCTATTCCGAGACTTGTCCATCTATTTAGGCAAATTCACACCTAAAGAAGAGTTCAGGCATCAACTGCATAAAGATAAAACCAAAAAAAAAAAAGAGGCTCCTATAGGAATATTTATAATCTTGCATGTTGGCAGAGACAGTGAGTTTTTTCCCTCTCTTTTCAAAACCATTGTCTCTCACTTTGTATGAAGGAAAGGGTGCCTGGAAAAGCCCTTTGCCATGAAACCACAAACAAGTTTAAAGAGGTAGTAGAAGCACATACTTGTTGAAAATTTGGTATTTCTTAAGGACAAGGGTCCTGGAAAGGCAAGAATGAGTTGGTAATAAGGCCAGAATACAGCATAATGAAAGCTCAAGCACACCCAAAGAACTGGGACCCTCAGAGCCTCTGATCCCAGGGTCTCTCAACCCTTCAAGGATACTAGTCACTATCTCAGCTCTATAAGGTTCAGGCAGTTTTATAGAAAACACTGGAAAGCCTAGGCCAGCCCAGTATGTTGCTTGGCCTAATGGACTCAAGCCAGGGCCGTCTTCAGGCCTTCCTTAGGAGGGACTACTCCAGTGACCATTTGGCATGACTTGCACAAAATCAAGCAGAACTCATTATTGAGGCACCACCCCGCCCTCCTGAGTATCTGGAGCCCCCTAGACCCCACTCCTATGAAGTTTCTGTGTTTCTCCTAACATCCAGTGGGTGAAGACCAGATCTCAGAAACTACCACCACTCTCTAGAAAGGTGTGGACCCACAGGAGAATCCACAGCTCACAGAACAGTCCAGAGGGGACAAGGGTAGACAGCCATTAAGTAACAGAGAGGACAGGGATTTGGCCAGTGAAAAGGAGTTAGAAATAAATCTCTCCTTTAGAGATGGGGCACACTTCTCCTCAGACTAGTATCTAGTAAAGTGTTAGCCCTCCTGGGCAAAAATACAAGGAGCCTCTATGAGTCCCTCAACAACTAACTCTCTATTCCCTTCCTTGAAGAAAAGAGCTGGAGCTCTCAGCCTGGGGCGACTGTGGGAAAGGTAAGTGGGGGTGAAGGATCCACCCTGCGCTGCTCTCAGCTTTCCTTGCTTCTCAGTTTCCTTCACCCCTTCTAAACAGTAGCAACCTTGCCCCCAAAAGGCGCCAGCTTCTGGGGTAGGGGAAGTGTTCGCAAGAGCCCTCTCCTCAGCACCCACTGGCCCATATAGGGCAAGAGGAGAGACCTCGAGCCCCCAAAAAACCTTCCCTACAGTCGCATCCCAAAAGCAGGGAAATGTAATCTGAGAAGACCGGCCCCTCCCGGTCCACACTTCAAGGGAACAATCCCTTCACCCGCCGAGGGCGCGCCGGTCCAGGATGTGCTCTGGTCTCCCCACCACGGGCCTTCGCTGAGGACGCGGCGTCCCAGGTGAACCAGCGGGAGACTGGCCAAGTCCCCAGACTTCTGCTAGGGACGGCAGGGGCCAGCTGGACCCCCTAAGGCTTGCGGCGCCCACCCTAGCACTCACCGTCTTGGGCATGGTGGTGGCAAAGTCGACCGAGTTGGCGAAGTTTGGTTGGGAGCTGTTCGGCGGCGCTGAGCACGCAATACACAGAGATCGGACTCTGGCAGCTGGGGGTCGGACTGGGTGTCTCGCAAGCGTCGGAGCGACTGCTCTGCTTCCTGCTAACGGGCCACGACTCCACAAACCCCACCCAGGAAAGAGCCGCCCCCGTCGCGCCGCCCGCTTCTTTATGTGGCCGAGCTTCCGCGCCGCTCCCGCCCTCGCACCGCCTCCTTGCGGCTTGCGCCTCTCTGGGCCCCGCCCAGTCCGGCCCAACCACTGCAACCACGTGGGGTCTAGGCTGGGCCCCGAAGTCCCACCCTCTACTTGGGCCCACCCTGCCTAGCTTCTAATCCCTTCAAGACCCTTAGGTTTCTGCGGCCTGGCTGGCAGGTCCCACTCCCAAGCAGTGCTGGATCCTGGGTTGCACCTTGGTTATGAATAAACAGTTCCTGACTGAGACTTTCCACTGATGGAGATCTCACTGCCTTTCAGGACACCAGGTTCCCTCTCGAGACAAATCTGATACTCAAAGTTCTTCCTGTGTGTATCTGAACATCTTTCTCCATGGCTTTCTGCCCTTGAGCCTCATTTCTGTTCTCTGGAACAACACAAATCTGATGTCCCTGACAACTCCTCCAAGGTCACCACCCTGAAACTTCCCTTGGCTAAAATCCCTCAGCTGTCCAACACTTAATCCATTCTTTTCTTCTGGGCTTCCCCACACTTACTCAATCCTCATTTTCTATAGTAGACTCCTTTTCTCCATATCTATCCTCTACTAATTTTCCTTCCTTCAAATCCCAGTGTCTGCTTTCTCAAATCCTTTAGCCCCTCCCCAAAACATTCAATGACTAATTTATCTCTCTGATAAATTAGATGCACCCCCAGTCTGCCCTTGGTTTGTGTCTGTCAGCTCCGTTTCTACTTGTTGTCACTGTCAGAGAATCTCAGAACATCAGTGTTTTTAGACTGTAGCAGTTATCTGGTTAAGTATGAGTTTTAGTTTGAAAGGGGGTTGGCGATACTGCTTTTTTATTCTATCTGGCAACTATAAGTAGAGACATGATGTGAGTATCCTTTTTGAGGTAGGGCACACTGAGCATGGAAAGCCAAATAAAGAGAGTAGAAGGGGACGGTACACCCTACCTAGCTACCTACCAAAACACCTAGTAGTAGTTTTCCAATTATTCTCTGTGAGCACTGTGTTCCACTTTGGTAAGTCCCTTCCCTCTCTGAGTTTGTTTCCTCTTCTGTAACAAAAAAGGATTGGATTTCTGGGTTACCAAGGTCCTTTCCCAATTTGATATTATAAAATGATAAGAGAGGGAGGTAGACATTCTAGGGTAAGAACATGTCTAGATGGACTGTAAAAGATGGACCTTGCATTCTCACTCAAGAATCAGCAGCACAATTCCTTGTTCCCCTGCATTCTCAACTCTACAATGACAGTGAGTCACTGTGTTTTGGTTTTTCTCACTGCCTCCAAGATTCGTTGTTGCTAGGTTTCCAATCAACTGTCTCTCCCTTTTTAGGCACAAAGTCTAGTTCCAGACCCCTGTGAGTTCTAGAAGAAGGTGCATGAGGGGAATCAGTGAATTCCTTGAATGTGTATGAAAACAATGGCAATGGCATATTCAAAGTATATGATTGGCAACCATTGCATTCCCTGATTTGGGGAGTGTGTTGTTCCCCAGATCCCAGGCCAACATCACCCCAACACACATACACAAAAGAGAGTTGGTTAGGGCATGTCAAGCAACTGAATGCAATTATTAAATGGAGAAAGGGCCACATTAGTCCAAGCAGGGGAGGGATGTTCAGCAGTTGTGAAAGCTAGAAAGAGGGCCTGGGAAAGTAAGAGATCACATGGGGAGAAGATTGGGAAATAGAAGGAAAACATAAACTTTTAGAGACTCTTTAATCCAGCCCCCACTGAGGTCAAAGGAAGCAAGCATGGGATAGAAGAAAGGACTTAATCGAGGTTGGGCAACCATTATGGAGTTTGGATTCAGGAGGTAATAGAGAAGACAAAGAACTCCATTAAAGCTGTTGCAGTAACACTAGCAAGAAATTTTAACAGTAGGTGCCCCACCCATTTCACAGACATGAACTGGTTATAGTAATTTTGGTCAAATAGTTAGACATTGCTTGAAGATTAGACTTGAAACTTTCTAGCTAGGAAGGATACAAATCCCCTGTGTCCAGAATAAAGCAATCAACTGAGGTGTTCTCTTATTCTTCAAGATGGGATGGAAAGGAAAACACAACTTTGTTGCTTCTTTGTAAAATACTTAATGCATATATCTGCATTATATGTATCTGATCTCCCCCAACCCACTCTATTTTCTATCATGATACTGTGTAAATTAAGAATTAGTTCAATATTTCTGGAGCCTGAGTAATCTTCACATTTAGGTTTAGATATGATGAAGCTTATGACAGTATTTGCAGTGAAAAAAACATGGATGGAAATAAAGGCTAAATATCCCCACATGTGTTGGTTATCCTGAGTAATTGGAGATGTAGGAGTTATAGAGACACTTGGATTTTTAGAAGAGCTTGATTTAGAGAGTTCAAGGAGAGACAAAACATTTACTCATCTAGCAATCAAGTTAGGTGAAGGTCAGTATGAGCAAAGAGGGTTACAGAAACATTCTGGAGCTGGAATCCAAGGAAGTTTTGAACAACTGAATCAGTGGTTAGAAGATTTGGCCTTGATTTTAGTCTCACACATAAGGTAAAAAATCTCAGGGTTCATAGAGGATTCCCAGGATTGCTTCATAGCAGCAACAAGTCTAAATGGCGCAATTAAAGGAAAGGCAAGCAAAATACTGATTTATATGAAAACCTATGGAAACAGATGAGATTGGACTTGCAATAAAGAATATGTGTGTTCTAAATGGCATTCCTCCTTCAGAGGACACAGTGGTATAGGAGAGGCATTATCAGAGAGGAACTAAATAGGAAACAGTCTTGAATCTCAGGGATAGATTTGAAAAGAAGCACCCCTCCCCTAATAAATCAGTAGATAGTAGCAGTTGAAAGGTTTTCATCACTCAGAACTTTCTAAGGGCTGGGTTTTACTTCAAAATTGCTAGGAAGTCCTCCCTTACATCTAAATTAAATCTTCACTCAGGACAATAATCTTGATGAAGCTTTTGGGAAGAATTAACCGAGCCTCTGAGATAACCCTTCTCTTCTCCATTTATATAAGAGAAAAGTGTGGCAGAGGGATGTGGATTAATATTAGCTTGAAGCCACACATTCCAAGACATACAGTCCAAAACATACATTCTCTCTTCCTTCCCAAGGTCAATAGCCTAAGCATGTGGCTAGCTGTGTCCTTTGTCCAAACAAGAGAATAAGTAAAATAGACTGATGTCTTCCCAAAGAGAAGAGATTTTCATGGTACAAAACTGTAGCAAGAGGGGAATCTTACGTTCAGTCTTTAACCCACTTCTTAGAAACAAAAGCTTTGCATTGGATGTAAAGACAAAAGATAACATTGAGTCACCTATCATATGCTGAGCAGTAGAGAAGCCATTTCATTGTCTAACTTCATGTAACTGTCACAAGGACCTATAGAAGTAGAAATGAGAATATTAAGGCTCTGAAGAGTGAAATGATTTGTCTAAAAGTCAGTTTGATGTTATTGTTACAGGAATTTGGATCCAGGGCATGTGTATGCAATAAGAGGAGGGAGTGAAAAGAACAGCATGGAGATGTTTGGACAGGTGGCCTTCAAGGTACTTTCCAGTCCTAAATGACTGCATAGTGGAAGCTGCTGGTCTCAGAGAAGCCTGGACCACAGAGACCTTCTCTCAACCCAAGCAAACCAAAAGAATGTGACACATGCCAGCAGTAACAGCAACTCATTGGAGTACAATTTCTTTCCCATATAATCAGTGAATCTATTCCTAGTCCCTTTGTAAACATTGGAAAGTGGGGTTTCCACAAGTGTCATGCTGCAAGTCAGTGGCAGTCTACACACCACAATTGAGACCAGATCTAGATATTCCATCCTTTTTCCTGTGTCCTCTCCACAGTGTTCCACTAGATTGCACTGTTGCCACAGAGCGTGTGCCATTAGGTGTTTACAGAATGTGACTTTTGTTTTCCCCAGAGGAAAAATGAAAGCTACTACTGGCAACTAAGGGTCAGGCATAGTACACATCATTATTTTTTTATACACATTATTACATTTTATTTGGCATAGCAAACTTTTGGTACAGGTATCAAACCCTTACGTGATAGAAAATGACATTAAGGCTTTGAGGAGAGAAGTGCCTTAACCAGAAGTTGCATAGTCTGTTGATGGGACAGGGATTTTGCCCTGGTCTTATGAGTCCAAAGTCAACCTTTTTCCCACCAATTTGACAGTCTTGAGCCCAAGGAAGGAGAGGCATTTTTAAGATTGTGTCACCCCTGCACCTCTGAGGTCAGACTAGACAGCTCAGGATAAAGGTAATATGGTATCTTGCCAATATCAAGTGCCTGAGAATATTTATTATTAATCATGCTAATGGACACAGAAGGAAGAGTTTCTCTGGCTGCCTTTTCCCCCAATAAAGCTGGAAACATTTCAAGAGTATCCCCAGCCAGCCAATGTTAATGTCTTTTCAGAATATGAAATTAGTCCTGCAGAGAGGGTCTCCCAGTGGAGTCACTTTCCTGTGTCCCTGCCCCCAGTGATTAGTGAGCAGAGGCCATGTGTGTTCTGTGCACCTGTGGGACCCACCCCCTGAGCATAACCCCTTGGTAGTCAAATTCGACATACCCATATAAAAACTAGTCATGTGTCCACCTTGTCCATAACTCCAGCATAACCACATGGCTTGTAGGGTGCTGGATTGTATGTGGGGTTCTGCAATGTTTACATGCCCTCTTCCTCCTCAGGGGCTCTCTTTCCTGACAGCTCTGCATCTTTTGGTGGTTTTGCTATAAACACCACCCTGTGTTTGCACTATATTGTCATCTTTAACTCTCCACTGCCAGACCTCTGCCATCTGGTAACCAAGCCAGGCTCTGTCTCTGTCCTTAACAGATTCTTTCTTACTCGACTCTTTCTCTCTCGACTACCAGTGTGCTAAGTCATCCCTCGCCAGCTCTCCTTTGTCTCCCTGTCTCCAGGCCACTCTGGCCCAGCCATCCTCTACACTGGTACCATGGTGACCTGCAGAAATGTAACCTTCACTTGTGCTCAAGTTTACAGGGGACCCCTCTGCCCAACACACACATAACCTTGCAGCCTTCTCTTCTTCTCACATCTCCTCAGCACAGCCCTTCCCCTCAAACCAGGCTCCTCTGACTACACATACACAGCACAGCTGTGCTAGCTCTTGTCGCTGCAAAATACCCTTCCTTCATCTCTCCTGCCCTCTTTGTGCTCTCTGCCTCCCCTCAACTCCTTCAGTGGCTGACATCCAAAATGTTCATCTGACCTCCCTCCCACATCCTGCTTTGTCTTGTCAGCTGCTGCTTTTTTTTTCCTTTTTTCACCATTTTAGGCTGGGTTGTAGCTTTTTCCAGAAAGTGATCCCACTTTGTATTCCATTCAGAAGAAGCCCAGCACACTTCAAAGCATGTCTTTGGGACTCAGGACAGATTATTCAGGTAGGCCAAAGGAACAGAGGGATCTGCTAATCTTCTGTCCACTTTTTGTAGTCTCAATAACTTGTATATGTTCACATTCTCTAAGGGTAAGGCCCAAGTTAATGTTATGTTACCTCATGTTCTTCTGTCATGTGACAAGACCAAATGAACAGAACATCATTTTCCTATCTTTTTTTCCTTCTACTCCTCCACCCCCACATAACCCTCTCTCTCTCTCTCTCTCTCTCTCTCTCTCTGTGTGTGTGTGTGTGTGTGTGTGTGTGTGACAGAGAGAGAGAGCTCTGCTACCTGTATACCTTAAAAAAGCATTATATTTTGCACAGAGAGGTATTTACAAGGACATTGATAGTAATACTATAGTAATTTAATAATTGAGGGAAACAACCATAATATCCATCACCACAGAGCTGATTATACATAGTAGGCTATGTACAAGAAGATGCTGTTCAGCCTTTTAAAAGCATGAACTGTCATGAAAGGAGATTTTTCTTTTTTAATGGACTAAGAAGTCACAGAACAATATGAACAGTATGATACCATTTGTGAATTAAAATATCCATGGATTATACATAAGTAAGTTCACTCAAAATGGGAAATATATACAATAAACTGACACCAGTTATCATCTCCGGCAAAGGTTCTGTGATTGAGAAGGGGAATAAAGGGAGATTATATACATATATAGATATTTATAGATATATAGATGTATATATATTTTTCCTACTACTCCTCCATCCCCACATAACCCTCTTTCTCTCTCTCTCTCTCTCTCTCTCTCTCTCTCTCTCTGTGTGTGTGTGTGTGTGTATGTATGTGTGTGTGTGTGACAGAGAGAGCTCTCTCTGTATATTATAGATGCATATATATATTTATTATATACATATATATATTTATTTCTTAAAGGTTTGTTTATTTATGCATACAGAACTAGAGTACCTGCCAGAGGCGCAGGGGCAGTGAGAGGATTCACCACAGACAGAGTGGGGAGTAGAACAGGAAGATTGATGAAGTACACTGCTGAGGGGTGTGGCAGGCAAAACAGGAAAGGTCTGTTGTGCCACGTGGGTCACCTCCGGGGCAGGGATCGAACATGCACCTCTGTTGCTGTGGCCAGCTTCACAGTACTGCACTTCTGTCCACTGCGCCACCAGGGAGGAACCTATATATATATATATATATATATACACACACACACATATATGTATATATTAATTAATCTGAATTACTTTTATAATTATATAAAATTGTTTTTAAAAGAGAAATGAATAAGAGGAAGAATAACAAGAAAAGTAGGGAGAAGAGAACAAAGGAGGAAAGGAATAAACTTGGAGAGAATGTAATTGGATTTGGCAACAAGAGTTCAAGAGTTCATCATTTGGGCAACAAACCCAAACGATGGTAGAACAAAAAAGTAGAGTAAATGTAAAGTTTTTGTTTGAATCCAGTCCAAATAGTTAACCTCATGAGAAAAAAGATGGGAAAAATGACCTCATAGCAGCATGGCTAAAAACACCTCTGATGTTTTACTTAATAGTAACACTGAGTTGTAGCTTCCAGGAGAGTTAATTCAAACCTAAAATCCTAATGTCTAAAAGGAAAGGGATAGTTCTGCCTTCTTATCTGGTTAGACCACATTTGAAGCCTCTATTTTGAGGTTGGGAGACCTGAACATTGAAGTATAGAAGACTAAGCTAGCTAAGGAAGGAGCTGTGAGGCTCAGGACTCATAAGAGAGAGTTGATGGACATGAAGTTGTTTGGCATTGAGAAAATTTATGGGAACATTGTTTATGGGTACCTTAAGAAAGAAGGAGTAGAGGAGTTCTGTATGGCCTCAAGCTGCAGAGGTGGGAGAAAATTATAACTGGATGAAATATTTTTATGGCCACATCTGTCTAAAACTGGAGTCACTATAAGAGTACTGGAGACAAAGATTAGAGGTTTGTGAGCAAAGGTTGGATGACTCTTCACCCTGAGGTTTGAAGAGATTACTAAAGGCCTGAAGTTCATGAAACCAACATCTTAAAAAAAAAAAACTCAAGTGAAAGTGAAAACAGAGCCACTTTCAAATCATTATCTCATTCACTCCTAAAACAGCTTAGCTTAGTTTATAGTTTTCTCCCAGCTCTGCAGCTTGAGGCCATACAGAACTCCTCTACTCCTTCTTTCTTAAGGTATAAAGTATAAGATATAGTATAAGGTATAAGGTATAAGATAAAGTAAACATAAATTCTTATTTGACAGATAAGTTAACTGTGGTTCAAAGAAATAAGGTCACTTAGCCATCATAGACTATAAGATTAGAATGTAAGTCATTCAATATTATTATCCATTGTATTCATTCAGGACATGTGTGTGTGTGTGTGTGTGTGTGTGTGTGTGTGTGTGTGTACACTTACTATAGACCTGAAAAGACAGAAGTCCTTACTGTTAAGTAGTTCACTGCCTGATGGGAGAGAGGAACATATTATGGAAATAATACGTTCTTTCCACCACTCTCCAAATATTCAGTGTTGAAATACAGGTATTAAAGACCTCATCTCATCAGAACTAATTAAAATTCACTGACACAGCACAGGGAGTTCCCATTTTAAGTGCTTTGAAAAAATAGCTCAAAGTTGAATGGACAAGGTACAGAAAGGAGGGTGACTCAGGGGACTGAACAGAGCTATCCCCCTATTATTGAGGCCTCTGTAAGGACACTACACAATACCTGTTAGAAATCTGTAGGCTTTATCAATGTATATATGAACATATGCATATACAGCAAGATTGCTGCATGATTTCCTTGTATGTGTATGAGAGAGAAAATTCTACTTGGAATGTAACAGGAGATAGTATAAAGAATGCTGAATTTGAAACCAAAATACCTGGTTTTAGTCTCAGTTTTGACATTTGCTAGTTTGATAATTTAGGCAAATCAGCTAAATAATCCAAGCCTCAGTTTTCTCCTTTGGAAAAATTGAGGTAATAATAATTGATACCTCCAAAGATTGTTGTCAGGATATTGACAACCAATGTTGAATATGTGAAATATTTTGCAAACTGTAAAGTGCTTGTGGGCCTTCCTGGTGACACGGGGGTTAAAGTCTCAGTGTTATCAAACTATCACCAGCCACTGCAGCATGAGTTTGATCCTCACCACAGAGATGACTCACTTGGCACAGAAGACCTCTCCTGTCTTACTAGCTACTCCTCTCAGCAGTGTATTTCAGTCAATCCACCTGTTTTGTTCCCAGCTGTCTCTGGTGAATCCTCTCAGCCCCACACCTCTGGCCTATACCCTAGTTCTTGTATGCGTTAGTAAATTCTAAAAAATCTTCAAAAAAAAAAAACCTGTAAAGTGCTTGCATATGGAAAAATCTATGTGTATTTGGGGTGAAAGTGTAGGTTTCAGTGTCTTTCTAGATCCAAATATACCTGTTTGGCTATATACTCCCATGTTTGCCTATTTGTATGCTCATTTGCATGCATATGTGTATTTTCATTACTAATATGCAGTAGTCCCCTCCTCATACCACTCAACTTTCTAAAACACTTTTTTTCTCATTCCTTAACCACTAGTTCCAGAGCAGCAAACATTTTTTTTTAATCTGAAACATGCATGTCTCAACCATCCCTAACTATATTCTGAGATCTCATCTCCTCTTCTCACCCCACCAAAAACATTTTGCTTATGTTCAACCTCCAACCCAGCTAAATGCATACACACAGGTAAGCATCCATGTGTAAAAATATTTGAGAGGAAAGAGAAACCTATGTTTAGCATATAAAACACTGATAGCTAGACTAATAACTGTCTAATCCCACTTTTTCCAAGTCCTCGTGAAAGTCTTAAGGATAAATGAAAACAGAAAACAGATTCCTAGAATATCTTCTTTCTCACTGAAGAGATTTGATGAGATCTGGGGACACCTATGCCTGCACTCAACAAGGCTGTGTTCAATTTGAACTTAAAGAGCAGGAAGCCTGATAGTGAGAAGCCAGATGAGTTCAAGTCTGGCATCTCTCAGGGCTTCCTCAAGCTGGGGATGAACTGAGACGTTATGACACAGTGGGAGGAAACATCACCATGGCCAAGGAAATTAAAGTTAGTGAAGGTCGGAAAGTTATTATAATCTTCGTTCTCATCCTCAACTGAAGTCTTTCCAAAAATTCCGAGTCCAGCTGGTGCAGGAGCTTAAGTTCCCACTGAGTGTGGTCTTCATTGCTTGGAGAATTCTGCCTTCACTAATTCAAACAATTTGTACAAAAAAATAAGCAAAAGTGCCCCCAGGAGCAGCACTCTGACAGCCAAGCACACCACCATCCTGGAGAACTAAAGAATTTTTCACTACAAGAGTGAAATCTTGGGCAAGAGACTACATGAAGTAAAGGTCCTTTTGGATAAAGCACAGCAGGACAACATGTACTATAAGGTTGAAAACTTTTTTGATGTCTATAAGATCATAAGCAAGGATGTTAACTTTGAATTCCCAGAGTTTCAGTTGCAAACAAATGACCAAATAAAACACCATTTATCATTTAAAAAAATCCTAGAATATTCCACATTTAATACCGTTTAATTACATACAGGTCTCCTTTTTTTTTTAAGATTTATTTATTTATTCGTACAGAACTGGGGTACAGGCCAGAGATGCGGAGGGTGAGAGGATTCACCAGAGACAGAGTGGGGCACAGAACAGGCAGATCGACGAAGTACACTGCTTAGGGGAGCAGCGGGCGGGTCAGGAGAGGTCTGCCTCGCCATGTGGATCTCCTCTGGGGCAGGCAGGGATCAAACTCATGCGGAAGTGGCTTAAACTTCTTTGTGCTGTGCTTTAACCCGCTGTGCCACCAGGGAGGGCCCCAGGTCTCCATTTTAAATGTGATGGTACTAAGGTCAGGAGAAAGAAATGGACTTGCTCTGGAAAAAACCCAATTCTCCTTATTCCCAAGCCAATGTTCTTTCAATTGTGTCCTCAGATTCAAGATTGATAAGGATCAAGCAAGTTAGTAAAAAAAGAGGAATGGTCCTATAGTTCTGCTACTTTGGGGACAGCTTTGAAAATAGAAGCTGAGGCCCTCCCTGGTGGCGCAGCGGGTTAAAGCACAGCACTAAGAAGCTAAAGCCACTTCCGCATGAGTTAGATCCCCGCCTGCCCCAGAGGTGGCAGACCATGGCGTGGCAGACCTATCCTGACCCGCCCGCTGCTCCCCTCAGCAGTGTACTTCGTCGATCTGCCTGTTCTGCTCCCCACTCTGTCTCTGGTGACTCCTCTCACCCTCCGCATCTCTGGCCTGTACCCCAGTTCTGTATGAATAAATAAATAAATAAATAAATAGAAGCTGAGAGGTGAGTCATTCTTAGGAAGGGGAATGGTACAGAGGCTGTCTAGTGTGTCCCTCTGCTGAGAGTAAACCTGAACAGAGTACCTACCATAGTACAGGGCAGGATCTGAGACCAAGGAAAAATGTGGGCTTCTCTTGTCCAGTGATTGATCTGGAAACTGGGAACATTTTATTTCTCCTATAACATGGGTTCCAGATCTCCATCTCCTTGCATTCTTTTCTCATCTTCCAGATGCTTCCCTACATTCAGACCTCCTGATTGATGACCCTTGCCATAGGAATGAGACTATCCTGGTTTCCTGAGCAAAGATTTATGTCTGGATCTACCCTGAGCTGCAAATGTACCAGATCTCTGGTGTTCCGCATTCTGGTTGTGCCTGCCTGGATAAGCATGCCTGGATCAGCATGGTTAGTCTAGAGGGCTGCTTCCCTTCCCTAAGGACTATGACTTCATAGACTATATGAAGAATGGATTGCAGACAATGAAATGCCTTCACCTTATCACATTTACTCATTTATCATCTCATTTGTTTCTGCAAAATATTATGCTCCTATCTAAGCTTTTCCACTCTTTTGGCAAGACTTGAACTACTTATACTTCCCATAAAATGCCAAACTTTTTCCCACTTTAGGGTCTTTGCAGATGCTGTTCCTCCTACCTGGTATCTTTCCAGAATACTTTTCTCCTGACTAATTTCATGGCTATCTTCTTCCCTTCATTTAGGTCTCAGCTTAAATGTAACTCCTTTTCTTGTCCATTTTTTCAAACATAGAATTTCCTTCCTCCTCCATCTCCAAAATAGGTTTATTCTCATTTTCAGAGATCTGTTTCCTTCAAAGCATTTATTATATATTTACTAGTTTATGATAACCTATTTTATCTTGTTTAGTTAGCATTTACTGAAGTTGGCAGAATAACAGAATAATGCCTCACAGGAGGTCCACACCTTACCCCCCAGAACCTACAATACATGAACAACGAGGAATTAAGGTTCCATATGAAATTAAGTTTACTAATCTGTTGATCTTGACATGGGGAGATTAGCCTAAATTATACAGCTGGGTAAAATATCATCACAAGTATTCTTATGAGAGGAAGATTGGAAGAAAAAAAGTATGAGGGCATGAGGATAAGTCAGAGTGATTTGATGATTCAACCTGCTTTGAAGATGGAAGAAGGGGCCATGGAGTACAGTCTCAAGAAACTGGGAAAGGCAAGAGAATGTATTTTAGATTTATGATCACCAGAAATATAAAAGATTAAATCTGTGTTGCTTTAAGCCATTAGTTTTGTAGTTATAGTGACCATAGAAAACTATAGTCCTCATTTGACCATAATTTTGATGAGGTCAGGAACTATGCTCTGCTCATCATCATAGCCCCAGCAAGCACTACAGTGTCCTGACTCCGAATAGGACCTCAGTTAATATTGGCTGGTTTGGATAAATGCATAAATACTGGGTATAACTTAAACATCTTTTCAGTGTAGGTTGGACTCCCATCTAAAAATTTACCCCCAAAGAGGCTAATGCCTTCCAAGCCAATATTTGGTATAGAAGAGAGGATGAAAATACATACATCTTTTATTTCTAAGAAAGGAGGATTGTGGATTCTTTATTAGCCACCACACAGCAATTACATACTTGCTTTTTCACATATAGTCGCACACACATGTTGATTATCACCCAAGGACATTTTCTGGAGTACTTACTCTATGCCAAGGGTATAGCTTGGAACATGCTCATATGTTATGATGGTGGTAGTGAAGAGCTTTCTCTACATATTTCATATCTCATCTCACTTATTCCTTTCTCTGGAAAGATAGAAAATCCTAGCCTTTAATTTTATGTAGTCCCAGCTGATTATCCTTCCCTTCACTATCCTTGCTTTGGGTGATGTATCTCTAAAGATGTTACTGAGGTGTATACCATGTAATGTTTCATCAATATTTTCATCAAGATATTTTATGGTTTGGGGTCTTATATATAGTGATTTAACCCATTTCGAGTTGTTTATTGTGTATTGTGTGAGGTAGTAATCTAGCTTAATTTTTTTTTTTTTGGCATGTAGCAGCCCAGTTCTCCCAGCACCATATGTTGAACAAACTTTCTCTGTTCCATTGTCAAAAATTTTTCAAAAAAACTTTCTTTGCTCCTTTGTCAAAAATTAGCTGTCCATTAAACTGTGGGTTTATATCTGGGTTTTCTATTCAGTTCCATAGGTTTGTATATCTGTTCTTGTTTCAGTATCATGTAGTTTTGACTATTATGGCTTTGTAGTATAGTTGGAAGTCTGGGAGTGTGATACCTCTGTTGTTTTTTATTTTAGTGAGGAGAATTTTGTTTATTTGAGGTTTTCTGTGTTTCCATGTGAATCTCATCAATATTTGTTCTACTTCTTTGAAGAATGTCATTGAGATTTTATTGGAATATTGTTAAATCTGTAAATCACTTTTGGTAGGATGGCCATTTTAATGATGTTAATTCTTCCAATCCGTGTGCTGGCAATGTCTTTCCATTTCTTCTTTGTATTTTCTTGTATTTCTTTTAATGGCATTTTATAATTTTGTCTTTTACCTCTTTTGTTAGGTTTATATTTGGGTTTTTTGCTTCAATTGTAAAGGGGATTTTTTTTATTGCAATTTTGATTGGTTGTTTTTGTATAAGAAGCCTACTGACTTTTGTGTATGATTATATATCCTGCTAATTTGCTAAACTAATTAGTTGTTTTGACTAGTTCTTCTATGGAGTGTTTTGGACTTTCCATGTAAATTATCATATCTTCTGCAAATAGTGATAGTTTTAATTCTTCCCCTATTTGCAGTCCTGTTTCATTGCTCTGGCTAGAATTTTCAGTATTATGTTGACGAGCAGTGGTGATAGTGAACATCCTTGTCTTGTTCCTGATCTTAAAGGAAAGGCTTTTAGCTTTTCTCTATTGAGTATAATATTGGCTGTGGGTTTGTCATATATGGCTTTTATCATGTTGAGGTATGTTCCTTCTATATCAAGAATTTCAAGGGCTTTCAACATAAATGGATGCTGAACTTTGTCAAATGCCTTCTCTGTATCTATTGATAA